>NW_011356284.1:41189-48117 GCF_000735185.1 Notothenia coriiceps
TAATCCACCGTAACTTTGTTATGTCTAATTTAGGCGCGCACACTGAGGTTTTATAGGGGTATTCATTATAAAGTCTATATTTTTCATCTTGACTTCTTTAATTACGAGGAGTTTTGACTTGGTAATCAGTTTTGATAGTCTTTGTCTTTTTACCAAGACGAGTCACACCGCCGAAACAATGTTTTTCATATTTTACTGGAAGAGGAAAAGGAAAGTACTAAAATAAATCCCAACGTTTTAAGGCCGCTTAAAGTTTTCTACCTTTGAAGGTGCCCTTCAATTGCCTTTCAATACCGTTAAAAGACAGCTGTGTTCATTTGTTCATTTTGCTTGTACTAGTGATGTTTTTAAACCAAACAAAAGAGTTAAATCCCCCCAAAATGTGTGTTAGTTGAGTGAATAAAGCCTTACTGGTGTGCAGCCAGCTCTGGAAGGTGAGGCTGCATTTCTGCACATCGAAAGGGAAGTTGTAGATGTTGAGCGTGCAGGCCGTCACCACCTGGATGGGCTTGTAGTTTCGCACCAGTCCATCGTGGGTCACATAGACGTACGGTATGTCCGGAGACTTCCCCACATCCACACTGTCGGAGAGAGGCAAAATATTGATATAATTTGATGTAGCACCAAAGACAGACTCTCTGAGAATAATTATTTAAGTGACAGAAAATGGGGTGTTTCTCTTACAACTCATTGATGAGGATGTCCGGCACCCACACGTTAGCCGTAGGTAAAGAAACCTGTTTCACTTCATCAAAATCCTCCGGGTTCCACACCAGGAATTCATCTGTCCATGACTAAGATATGAAAGAAAGGAAGAGGCTAAATTACTATATATTAAATATAGATGAGGGCTTTTTGCACAGGGTTTAAATACATTATAAATGTTAAAGTAACAGAAGATACATGTTAAACGTATGCATTCGTTCTGAAAGACATAAGGATTAGAGGTAAAAGATAACACACAATGTGTCAGATTACTAAATTATCTTTCCTAGTAATCATAACAAATTGGTTTAATGGATCCGGTATTTGATAGTGAAAAGTTGCAGTAGCTTCCTCCCAGATGGAGCATCTTTAGGACAAATCACCGTTCATGTTTGGATTTGTCATTTTTAGAAACTAAATGTAGTCTTACCTGCCTGTACCACACATACGTTGTCAAAACCTGGTTCTTCTCGTCCTGTAATTGAATCGAAATCTTCAATTAGAGACAGATTTGTTATATATATTTTATTTGAATATATGTTTACTCTATACTCTACTCTATTTTTTTGTATTAGTCAATTTATTAGCACGTTGGAAACAAACAAACAATAATAATAATAATTATAACAAAGAGAAGCAAAATTTTAAAAAAAGTTCAAGGTATAAACAAATAAATTCAAATAGTTTCCGTCATGTTCAAAAGGGGCAAGAAGAAGCTTAAAAGCGTTTCTGGTCCGACCCCCTCTAGCGTGCATTGTTCATGAAAATTACATATATAATCATTTCATTTAATTTCAAACCTTTATTTAACCAGATTGGTCCCATTGAGATCATAGATCTCTTTTTCAAGGGAGACCTGCATAATAATGTACCGTTCTGGATGTGTGTAATTAGGGCTGCTCGATTATTGCAAAAATCTCGATTATTTGGGTCAATAATTGATATCACGATTATTAAAAACGATTATCCATTTACTTTGAAAACATCCATTTATAGAAAATAAAAAAAATGTGAACAGTATGTTTTTAACAGTTGATTACCCTGAGCTCCAAGCATAATTCAACTGACAAATCAATAAAATAAAATAAATTAATACAAATAAATAAATAATCGTTTTATTTCGGTTATGTTGTTTTCATATTCGTTGCAAGCCAAAATCGTAATTGCGATTAAAATACGATTAATTGAGCAGCCCTTTGTGTAATAGTTTATTTGTTGACTATGACTCACCACATTGAGGATGGAGTACACCATGAGGTCGATGGCCACGATGGTGGACGTCCTCCAGTCCTTCACCGGTCTCACTCCCTTCTTATAGCCGGCACTCAGAAACTCAGAGAGACGCACCAAGGTGGCGTTAGCAAATCTCCCTGTGCTGCTGCCCGGCTTCTTCACTGAAATGTATCAAGTATTCATCTTTTATATGAGCTGACTGTTAATATTACATTTTTCTGCAGAAGAGATGCATAAAAAAAATCTGAAGTTAATTTAAACGTTATAGAATGACATTGTTTCTAAAGCTAATCTACTTTTTTAGAATAAGATCTGCCTGATTTCAATGTAAATAGTGTTTAAATAAATTGCAAATAAACCATTTTGTTTGAAATTAGAAATCTGTTGAATATATTGAATAATTCAGATACAAATTAAAACCAAATACAGTTTAAAATTAAATATATTTAGTAGCAGATTCCGGCTATTATAACCAATATGACTTATAAATAATGTATTAAGATATGGTAAATGGTATTTATTTAGTGCAATAATAATAAATAGGCAAGCATTTTGGGTTAATAAAATCAAATATGTACCCAAGTATGCATAATGGTAAAAAACAAACAATTAAATAAGTAGCAGCATTATAAAATAAACAAACTAGCTGCCAAATCATAATAATAATAATAATAATAACAACTTAGATTTATATAGCGCTTTACCTAAAAATAATGATAATAAATAGTTAAAACTATATATTGCACTTAAGCATATTTAGAGCACATCAGTCAGCAGTCAATTCCATTTTATTTTGGTACTTCCTTGGTACCGCCATTCTCTACATTCCTGCTAATTATCAATATACTACAGTTACATATTTAAAGCCACTAAATGTAGTTTAGTTTAAAGAGAATCTGCTGTACCTGTGCAGGCTCTGGTCGCTCCTTGAATAAAGAGTAAAATGAGTGCGGTCCACGCTGATGAGGCTCTCATGGTGCCGCTTCACCTGGAAGTCTTCCTGCCGCTCTGATGAAAGGCCTCGGGACGCCTCACTCACATATCCTCCGTATCCCTCCACCAAATCCATCACTACACCCTCCCGCACTATGAAAACCTTGTTAGTGTCATCGCAGTCTGACGCCACTCCTCCTCCCGTTCAATAAAGATCTGCCAGATAAGTGGAGCTAAGAGAGTGCAGAAATTAAAACTAGTAAAGTGGGTACTATGTCATGTCTGAGTAATCGTTTAATTAAGTAGTGCGTCAACATCAGACCACTGGAGTAATTAAGAGACTGTTAGACAAGACTGTTAACTCACTTACTGGCGCTTAAGTTTCACAGTTAGGGCTTCACAATTAATTAATACCTTATTAAAATATGGACTTTGGCAATTTCCAAATCATTGTAAGGCGATTTCTTTGTCTATTTATTGTTCAAATATTCTTTTTTTGCTCCTTTTTTTACGACATATTCCTCTTAATGTGTTTATGTATGCCTCATGCACAACAACAAAACAAATTCCTCATATGTGTAAACCTACTTGGCAATAAGCCGATTGTGAATCTGATTTTAAAGCTAAATATGCGGTAAAATACCATTCGAAAGAAGTATCGCGGCTCGGCCTACACAAGGTTTATGCCTGGCTGAATGATCATTTATGAACTGAAAAATCACGTAAAATAACCGGCAATCTTTCCTAGTTTATTGTCCAGTTCCGTCCCAAATCGCACAAAACTCAATAGGCGCTTTCACACCAAGTACTTTGCCGTACTTAGTTCATCAGAACTCTTTAGTTCTGATGAACTAAGAGCAGATCGCGTTCACACCCCGGAATAAATCCCTGGGGGAGAATTAGGCAAATGAAGCCGCTGACGTCACTTCTTCTTCTTCTGCTTTGGGTTTACTGGCATGCCGCAAACCACTTCACGGTGTATACTGCCACCCGAAGTCCCCGGCCGGAAGTCCCCGGAGTTGGGGACTGGCTTCAGTAGAAGCTGCTGGGACTCCCTGCAGCTTCTACTGAAGAGTAAATCGCCAGAACGCGACACCTCCTCATCTCCACCGCTCCCATGTTTTTTTTTGTGTTGCCATAAGTTAGTCTCTCTCCGTTGGTGCGCTGGGCTAATGCTAATAATGCTAATGCCAGCAAATACAATGGCGGCTTCACAAAACTTTTTTTACGGGGCGTAGTTTGCAATCCGCCCAGCCAATCAGAAATGGGAACCTTTTTCTCCCAGGAAAGTACCTGCTCTCTAGCAGGGACTAAAAAGGGGGTGGAAAGGTTCTCATTAACTAAGTTCTAATTCCGGATTTTTTTGGTGTGAAGTGAAGTTGAACGCACATTTTCGGAAATATTTCGGAACTATACTGGGAAAAGTACTCCGGTGTGAAAGCGCCTAATGACACATTTCTAAGCATCAAATAGAAATGTGGTTTGGATTTTCACACAGATATATTAGGTGGTTTACTTGTTGAGCTCTTAAACTGCTTCCCACTATTCAAAAATAACAGATGTGAATGTGCATAGACTGATTTCTCATGTCTTCGGTGTAATTCAGAATAAATAATAGGCAGGTTCCTGGTTGATTTGTCTTCATGAGACTTTTATTTTCACTTTTCTCATTTACTATATTCACAAAACATTCATTTTAAAGGGCTTATCTTTTCAAGCATTGATCGAGTCTGTCCACAAAGTGGAAGCACAAAGGGATTAGAAACTTCATACAGACTGTAACGAAGCACTTCATCTCCAGCTCTGGTTGCATAACATCATGAAACCAGATCCACTGGAAGAAGACATTCTCAGATATGTGTAAATTGTGTTAATATGGATCTTTCCAGTATATCAAGTTCTCCATGACGCACATTTGATATTCTAGTCAGGATATCAGGAAACCACCAGGGAAAAGAGGCAACGCAGCGGAGCTCTGAAGGCTTTTATTGATCTGTTTTCTGGCAACTGGATTGGAGATTAAAGTATGAATACAATAGCATAACATCACACTGAGGATTATCTGCTTTATTACACATTATCTTTGAGTGAATCTTCACTGTCGGGAATACATAACAGACGCGATAGAGTCATGTCTTTCTCAGACTATGATGTTGCTTTACAGTGGCAGTGCAATATCTGGATGTTAGGCAAACTGAATATTTAAACAATAGTACTAGTTTCAGACAAATTCAATTTAATTCTAGTCGTTTGTTTTAAATGATTTGTATAGTTTAGCGATAGATGGGGGAAGAAACATGATCAGATTTAAACTTTAAAGCCATTTAACCAAACAAAGGCAAACGGTTACATTTTTTTCCCCAAATCGTTTGTTTCTCTGTTTGGTTATATTCGATACGAAGTTGAAAAACGGGAAAAAAATGTAACCGTTTGCCTTTGTTTGGTTAAATGGCTTTAAAGTNTAACAATGACATTATTGTTCTATTAATATAAAGGGAGGTCAGGTACTCTTTAAAACAGCTGCTAGTTATGGGTACTTTTTACTTAAAGTGGACCTATCATGCTATATTTGAATAATATAGTGTAGGACCATACCTATATAAGGCATATTATACTTTTCATTTTTCAAAATACCAAACAGATCATGCATTTTAGCCATTCCTCATTTGGCTCAATTTAACACTGTCTTTGCATGGGCTGATTCTGTGAGAACAGCACCATCTACAGGCCTGGCATATGTACTACAGCGTCTCCAGCGCTTTCCAACGGCAATGTCCGTGGCTGTCTCCTCCTGATTGGTGGAGTTGGCCCAATAGCCGTAGCGCCACTTCTGTGACGTCATAGAAGTGTTCAAATCTGGGTCAGTCTGTATCAGATCCGTTGCAGCCCCTTTTTATGAGATTTGGGTATGGAGGAAAATAGAGAGGGTTGTGTTTTCTGACACTTGGTGAGTTCCCTGGAACACCGGGGACACATATTCATGTAGAAAAGACGTACAAGAGTGCATTTTGCATGATAGGTCACCTTTAAGTACATTTCAATGCCCATACTTCTTTACTTTGACTTGAGTAAAGAAGTTTAGTCAGTACTTCTACTTTCACCAGAGTATTTTTAAACACGAGTATCTGTACTTCTACTTGAGTAAAGGATGTGTGTACTTATGCCCTCTCTGATTAACTGTCACATTATAACCCAGACTCCTTGATCTTCTCTTTAGAGTATGATATGGATGCCTCTCTGGAGGAGGACCTGCTCTCGCTGAATGAGATCCAGGAGTCTCCCTCTGGTCTGGACTGGCTCCTGCAGGAGTTGGTGACTCTTCGCCTGGCGTTATCTCAGGAGGACAGCGAGTCTTTGGCTCATGCTGATTGGCTGGCTCTGTGTTCAAAACTCGACGGCTTCCTGTTTCGCTTCTACCTCGTAGTCCTGATCTCGTACGCCGGGACGCTGCTGATGCTCTGGGCCAGCTGGAGCTTCGCCTGACTTTTTGTTTGTGAAGCCCCTTGCTTGTGATGTGAACATGTTCCTTTACTCTGAAACTCATTGGATTTGTACCATGGTTTTCTCTTTGTCATACGGTATAGATGTGTTCATCTCTTACCTATTTTATACCATTGATTTGACTGATTGACAATGTTTTGGGAGCATTTCGTAGTAAGGGTTAGGTTTGTTTTAGGCTATTTGATTAGTGTTAGTTTTTTTTTAAGCTTATTAGGTTTCTTTATAATACAAACTCTCTCCAACTCTAGAAGTGTTAGTAAGATATATTTTAAATATGTTCTCTTTAGTGTCTGGGCTTTTATTGTAAAGCTTCACATGGCTAATTGGGGTGTCCCATTTCACATGTATACAAAGACTGTTGCTATTTAATTTCCCTTCCACAAAAGTAATAAGGCCGTATTAAATAGAATAGGAAACACTCTATACAGTATATGTTGTTAACCAATATATTACTAGACCCTCCAGAAAAACGCGGGCAAAAATCCTTAATTATGCGGGCTAAATTCCTTGATTATGCGATTAAACATGCGGGGTTTTATGTGATTTTATGCGGTGA
>NW_011356284.1:50104-57622 GCF_000735185.1 Notothenia coriiceps
GAACATCATGTTGATGAGTGACCGGTGGACGAGGTGTGAACCTCCACATCTATATCTACTCATTGAATTCAGGTAATTTTTAAGGACATCCTTGTCACTTTTCTGGTCATCAAAGACACAATTATTAGCTGTATTTATATAAGATCGTCATCTTTAGGTCTGTAAACTAGGTAAAATATATTGCTAAGTCACATGTTAACAGGGGTTTAACGAGCTAAACTAATGATTAGCACCTAGGGTCCCTGTGAATATTCTGAGCCACAGGAGCTCTAGTTTCTACTGTCCTTTTTTCTTAGAGGTGCAAGTACAAAGAGACGTAACTTGGATAAAAATATTTAATGTTTGAGGTTCAAACACAACGAACAGCAGCTTTTGGGTTTCTTAACTATAGTTCCTCCGCTTTCCACCCGAGCTTTGGTTTTCCCCTGAAGGTGAACGTTAGCGTTGCTTCAATTTATTTACCGTTAAAACCGTGATATATTAATGTTTCACTCGAGCTTCTGTCATTAATAGGAAGGTCTCCAGCAACTGTTTTCTTAGTTCAGTAGTTTGGGGAGAAAGCTGAGGATGTTCTCTTTTCCTATTATAAAAACAATCGAGTCTCAAATCAAATTCATCTCTGAGTTTGAGGAGTGAGCGGCAGCAGTGAGGCTACGCTGAAGAGCTCACAGGAGAGTACACTTGTGTACCTTTTAAAAAACACACATCAAGAGGAAAGTGGTGCAGACTCTCTTGAAATTTGGACGCAGGAGTCAGCGGTGTGAAGCTTGGTTTTCTCTGTGAGAGGAAGAGGAGAGGAAGTGAAACCACAGGAGGTTTGAGGGACGGAGAAAAGGTTCCTGGGTGTGGGTTTTGAATGACCTATATGCAAAATCCACTTCTCCATGTCTCTTCTACATCAAACATGTGTCCGTCTTCTTCAGTCCTCTCTACACTCAACCATGTGTCCCCTCTTCTTCATGTCTCTTCCACATCAACTATGTGGTCCCTTCTTCTTCATGTCTCTTCCACATCAAATGTGTGCCCCTCTTCTCCATGTCTCTTCTACATCAACATGTGTCCCCCTCTTCTTCATGTCTCCTTCCACATCAACATGCTGTCCGCTCTTTCTTCATGTTCTTCTACAGTCAACATGTGTGCCTCTCTTCTTCATCGACCTCTTCTACATCAACATGTGTCCCTCTTCTTCATGTTCTTCTACAATCACTGTGTCCCTCTTCTTCATGTCTTCTACAAGAGACATGAGGAAGAGGGGACACATGGTGATGTAGAAGAGACATGAAGAAGAGGGGACACATGTTGATGTAGAAGAGACATGAAGAAGAGGGGACACATGTTGATGTAGAAGAGACATGAAGAAGAGGGGACACATGTTGATGTAGAAGAGACATGAAGAAGAGGGGACACATGTTGATGTAGAAGAGACATGAAGAAGAGGGGACACATGTTGATGTAGAAGAGACATGAAGAAGAGGGGACACATGTTGATGTAGAAGAGACATGAAGAAGAGGGGACACATGTTGATGTAGAAGAGACATGAAGAAGAGGGGACACATGTTGATGTAGAAGAGACATGAAGAAGAGGGGACACATGTTGATGTAGAAGAGACATGAAGAAGAGGGGACACATGTTGATGTAGAAGAGACACGAAGAAGAGGGGACCACATGTTGATGTAGAAGAGACATGAAGAAGAGGGGACACATGTTGATGTAGAAGAGACATGAAGAAGAGGGGACCACATGTTGATGTAGAAGAGACATGGAGAAGAGGGGACACATGTTGATGTATAAGAGACATGAACAAGTGCATTTTGCATAATAGGTGACCTTTTAAGTTTGTTGTGTTTTCCTCACCACTTCCAGCACGGACTGCAGCAGCAGGTCGATGTACACGGTGGTGATGCTCGTCCAGTTGTTCACGGGTCGGACCCCACAGTCATATTTCCTGAGGAGGGTCCGGGTCAGCTGGTTCAGAGCCGACCTCTTGGGCTTCTCTGGGATCCCCTCAGCCAGAGGAGCTGGGGAACACAAAACAAAGACACAGTAAAAACTGAGCAAAGTGTGTACAGAGGTACCTTTTAGTAAAGTATAATCACCACAGTGTAGAAATACAGTAATAGTCCTGCATTCAAAAAAAGTAAATGGCATCAAAATGTAGTTAAAGTATCAAAACTAAAATTACTTATTGTGCAGAATGGCCCATTTCAGAATCATGTATACACAGTTATTATATTAACCAAATACCTTGACCTCGGTGCACATTTGGCTTGATGCTTTCACAATGTTTACACAATGATATGTTGATTAATAATCATCATTCATTTGGTTTTAATGGCTAAGCAGAAGTGGACAAAAGTAATCAGAAAGTACTAATATCACAGTCTATACAGAAGTATTATCAGCTACTGTAAATGCACTCAAGTATCAACAGTAAAAGTACTCATTGTGCGGAAGTGTTTTATCATTATAGAATATTATATTATTCAGTTGTTATCATTATAAAATACATATAAGTGTTTTTTAATGTTGAAATGTGTCAATAAGTGCCACATTTTGTAGAAGTACCGAGTACATTGATAACATATCAACACATATTTTTGTAAAATGTAGACAAGAGCCTCATACAATGTAGATATTCACAACAACCTAACACAATATGTAGCCAGATATTACGAAATAGATTAAATATATGATCGTTTCCCAGCCTGACCTGCAGATAATTCTTAGAGTAAGAAATTAAATTGTCTTACCTGAGAACAGCAGTGTGAGCCAAATGAGAAACATGACGGTAAAAAAAAGATCCAGATTTCACTTGAATTTCTGCTGGTTTGTTGACACAAAAATATCCACAATTTGAAGAGTTGCGTACGCTGTGTAGGGAAACAACAATGAAGGGCAGTGCAGACATTTTGGTTTCACTGATATCGATTTTCCCTGGCTGGGTAAGGTGATCCATCCCATAATGACTCCCTGAAGGTGTAGCTGCATAACAGAGGAGCATTTCAACTTCACTCTGTTATTGTAAAGGTGTTTCAACAAATAGAGGATACTATCTAAACTTTCGCAAACTACGCAATTCAGCATTAATACCTTTTATTTATCATTGTGGATTGTGAGTGTTATTTTATTTGCCAGTGACAAATTCCATTATATTTACATTTAATGGACAATAAAGTATTTTTAATCTGAATCTATTGTCTATTGTATGTGTATTTATTCTATTCTATTTGACTTTTAATGGACATTTTACTTCAACTTCTTATGTTTTATATACATATTTCGATTTGATTTGTTATTGCACAATCTTAATTTAACTTAGTTCTTAAAAGAATATGCATTTTTCTGTCTTTTATTTCATTTGAAAGACATGAAAGTACATTTGAACCCATAAGGACCCACCGATACACGGGTGTCACATGAACTTTAAATGTTCTGGAAAGTCCCTCAGTGACACACACTGAACAGTCTGCTGGGTCCTAGTCCAGGTCATGTGATTTTGTGTTCCCATAACAACATGTCCAAGATGTCCATGTGCCATACTAACGCATGTGACATAACTAGCTACATTTCAAAGCTTCTTTTGTTGTTGCTAAAGGTCAAATTCAAGCCATTTAAGAATTAAAATGCTTACATAACATGACCTTTATTACATTTAACCTGTTGTTGAAACATTTATTGATCCAATTGATATGAAACAAATTAGATAAATATCGCTGTGACACTGATGTCACATCGGGACTTTAACCCTAAACGTTCACAGTAAACCCGGAGTGACATATATGCACAATTCGAAATATTATTATGATCTGCTCAGTTAATTTAGCTGATTAAATTATATTGAGTTAATATGTTCTTATTCTTCAATTCAAAGAATGTTCAAACTAATTTAAACCAAAAAATCTTACTCATTAATTAAGTTAAAAATAAGAGTTATTTTACCATTAAAGCCCAATGTGACATTTGGGTTGGACATTTCAGATATTTCACACTAGGGGGTTTCTTGTCAGAAATGTGTTCTAGGTGGTCTATTTAGTCTAAATTATGTTCCCCTTAATTTCCCCAAATGTAGAAATGGGTCCGGGTTCTTATGGGTTAAATTTGACAAAGTGTGTGTTTTTTTTCTCCAAATTATATTGTAAGTTATTAAAGCTGTAAGTGAATATAGTGAGTAACACGTTTTTTAAGTATTATAAAGTGGTAGTACTAGTACAATACTTGAGTAATTGTACTTCCAACATTGATTAAAATACTTTTATACAAAGACATTTGTGTTGCATAATATCTTTGTTAGAGCACTTCTCTATAAATACATTATTTCCAAACCGGAAGTATTGTGTCACAGTCAAATCTGGTCTGTCACGTCCGTCGCGACCGTTTCGTGCACGCGCGTGCTTTGACA
This sequence comes from Notothenia coriiceps, assembly GCF_000735185.1. NCBI lineage: Eukaryota > Metazoa > Chordata > Actinopteri > Perciformes > Nototheniidae > Notothenia > Notothenia coriiceps. The sequence goes on from NW_011356284.1 coordinate 54,506, forward strand.
GGTGAGCGCGCGCAGCTGGCCGGTTGCTCTCGCGGACTGACAGATGGAGTGGTTGCTGTGACTCGCGCTCGGACTCAAAGCAAAGACATTTTTTGTATTGAAAAACAGGAGGAAAACAGTTTGAATTTAATCTGCAATGAGAGGGGAACAGATCGAGACTGGAGAGAACTCAACAAACTCGGTGAGGATGAAGGAACTAACGTTACAATATAACACGAGGAATTAACGTGAACACTAACCCCTGTCCACACCACAGACTGTATAACTAACGGTCCAAACCTGTACTAAAAACCCTCAAAGCCTCTTTTAACATCATTTAATAAAACACAAACATTTCAAACATCATAATATTTAGACAGTGGTGGAATCTTACTAAGTAGATTCAGTCGAGTTTTCCATTTTCTCATTTAAAATGTTCAATTTAGGACTTGTACATGTCATGGAGTATTTTTAAGACTGTAGTACTTGTTTAATGCTCAATATATTAAAGCTTATTTTTGTAGCTTCTAAACTAGGGTCTAAATCCTGTAGGCTTAACTAAAATGCCCACTTTTAAAGTTATGTTCAAAATTATTTTATATTCACACTACTAAAAAACACCTTTAAACATTATCATAACATTGTACTTTATTTAATATTCATTACAACATGTATTTAATATGCCTAAACCTTGCAGCTAATATACATGTGCTCCTATATGTGCACATTATCCAAAGATATGTATTCATATTATGCATTTTACTTTAACATTGTTTATGTGAATTTACTGAAAACTCATTCACTTTCTTCATCTTTTCACTTTCTGGTTTGATGATTGAACTGTGACAATAACATGTAATATAAATCTAAAATCAAATCCTAATATTTAGACTAGATTTGAATTCAGTACATATACAATACACTTAACACTATTTCAATTAAATCGTATTTGTTTGTTATTAGCGAGCTAGCAGTTCATATTCCTTTAGCTGCGTGTTAGCTCGCTAACTTACTGCCATTTGGTTTATTTTTCAAAAAGAAGGATGCCTATTTGTTATACAGTTACTATAGTAAACAAATGATAAAAAGCTTCACATCTTAAGCCTGATTTTAATATAACATTTAGACAAGATCGTATTTTATTAACATCTTATTTCAGAAATGTTGCTAGTAAGCTAGCTAGCAGGTAATGTATAAGCTAGTTTTTGGCAGCATATTTGCTCGCTGAATTTCTGACGTTTGTTTTTTTAAAAGTTAACTATTCCAGTTAATATAATAAACATATGCTGAAGTCAATGCTTATTTTAAAGGACACTTCATAGCTGTATATCAAACATAAAAGCTTTTTATTTTTGAATTCTAACAATCAAAAAGAGGATATATTTTGACAATTAGCCTATACTATAATCATCATTTTGCTCTTTAGCCATCCACTAAAGTACCTTTATCAATAAGCCTTTATAATAATCATATAAGTATATTTAGCCAAATGATTTGATGTACTAATAACTCAACAGAATAACATCTTTGTTATTGTTTTACTGTTTGTATGACTCTCTTTCCCATTTCGTATTGACATAGGGATGTGTGTGTCCGAGTGTGTGTCCATTTGAGTGCGAGAGAGAGAGAGACCCAGTGCCTTTGTCACTCAGGTCTGGTGAGTGGAATGATAAACAGAGCCTGTGCTATCCATGTCAGCGGCCCAAAATAGAGGCTAACCAAGAGGGTCTCAGATAGCCCCCCGACTCCATATAAGTCTGCTCAGCGTGTGTGTGTGTGTGTGTGTGTGTGTGTGTGCACGTGCGTGCGTGCGTGTGCGGTACAGCAGGCTTTATATAGCGCCTCTCACTCAGCAGACTTGTGTTATTGCTATACTCTGTCTATGAAGTCAAAACATATGACGGCCTTTCTGAGTCTGTGTTTACAAATGTCTTCATGTTGCACACAACTGGTTTCCTTAGTATATTTGTTGTGTTTTGTTTTCAAGGACACAGTAGGTTCAAGTAGTTTATTTGACATTTCTCTCAACACTAGGTGACAATTCACCTCATAAGACACCTTTTCAAGTCTTCAAACTCTGCATTTAAGGAACAGTTAGTAGTCCAGCAGGAAGGGCCCTCAGATTTTGAGATACCCCTACTCGAGGTAGAACAATTGACAACAATGATTTTTCTTATCTTTAGGGTCTCCCATTAATGAAATTGATTGTTGTCAAATTTTATTTTGGGGGAAAAAATGTTTTTTGGGTTGTTCTTTAGAACTACCCAAATCCCTGAAAAAGAGGCAAATTAGACCAGGCCGAATATGGGAAAGGTGACAAGAAAGCCCATAACTTGAGAATGACAACTCTTTTCCTCTTCAGATTTGCTGAGGTATGAACCAGGTGGCTGTCCTACATCACCAAATAGTCAGACAATTATTTAACTAAAAAAATACTGAATTATAGTCCTGTAAACTTAGCTTTAGTTTAGACGGAAATTGTACTTTTTGGTGATAGGAACATTCAATATATATATATACATATATATATATGTATATATACATATATATATATTTATATATATATATTAGGGCCGGGACTCGATTAAAAAAATTAATCTAATTAATTTCAGGCTTTGTAATTAATTAATCGCAATTAATCGCATTTTTAATCACATAGAAATATTTGACCTGAGAACAGTGAGAAGCAATTTTTTTCACATGGATTTTAGTATACCATTGAATAATGACTGAATACATAAGCTTAAGCAATAAAACATTAGTTTATTTTTTTTCAAGGCTATACTTAACAAAGACCAACAGAAAAGTGGTACACTGGCCATAAAGTGTAGCAATAGCATATTTAGGAATATAGTACATTTCAGAGATTCAGGTAGCCTATAGGTAGGTAGACCTTCTGTAAACTATAACACTTTGTTTTTTAAGTAAAACACAATACTTTCAAGTACATTCAGAACATTGGAAACCCTGACTATTAGAAAACATCTCTCTGATGCTTCAGAGGCCATAACAGACTTTGTTGATTTACCAACAGTTGATTTAAAAAATCTAATCAATTTCAGTCCAACTCTCTCAATAACCTTGGCCAAAACAATAAACAGTTCAACATAAAGTGCCAGTTGCACCAACAACGTAATA
>NW_011356284.1:57652-59513 GCF_000735185.1 Notothenia coriiceps
TGTACATATTAAAATAAAATAAAAAGTGCAGTGATTGACCTCAATCCCCTCCTATCTTCCATACCTGATGAAACATAAATCCTGATTGCATAAGGCCCCTGTTGATCAACGCAATTGGTGTGGGCCTTGTACTCCGAGTTCCGGGTATAGTCCACGCTAGCTCCACGCTAGCTGCTATAGGTTTTGCATTGAAGGTGGATATTGAGGCTTGAATGTGCTGCGGTTAGCTGGCAGAAGTCCAAATGGGCCAGATCTTTTGAGCTCGCTGAGGGGCCCTTGGAGTTTGGTGGAAGCCTGTTGTGACACAGCGTGGAGTGCATGACATGCTGGGTAGACTCATTGTAGTTTACCCAAGCCAGCTTCCGGACCAATCTCCCAAACTAAACGGCCTCTTTGAAGAAATTCAGTCCCGGCGTTTCCTTTCCGCCCACAGCACTGAACAGCTCCCTGTCCAGGTGTCCAAAGAACCTGCTGATGGCGGCTGACACTGGTTCCCCATCTCTCCTCACCCTACTGGATCTTGACGTGCAGCATTCGACCCTGTCGACCAATGGACATCTCCTTCGCACCCTCAAACACACCATCAGACTCTCTGCTCGCCTGAGCTGGCTCCAAGGTCTACCTGGTCTGGAAAACAGAGTAGTTCCTTGGAGTTGCGAGTTACAGACACACCACCCTTCCACCCCGTGGTGTCCCTCAAGGTAGGATCCTCGGGCCCCACTCTGTTTCCACCCTGTAACACATCTGCCCCTTGGGGCCGTGTCATCAGCCAACATGGAATACTCCATTTTGGGGGCCTAACGCTGGATGACACGCAGCTATATATAAAACACGACCCTATCCACATGCATCCCCGACTGGGTCACCATCATCATCACGTTCCCATAAACATCCTTTAAACCCTGCCTGAGAGATAAAGCTTGGATGCAGTAAAACTTCCTGCGCTAATATGCTCCAACAGGAAACTACTTTAGTTGGCAACACCAACAAGGTCCAGTCATCCCCATAACCCAGCATCACCCCCTTATCTGGGCCACAAACATACCCCTCCTCCACAGCCAAGTTACCGACGGTGTAAGATTTGACCGACATCGACCTTTGACCCCCATTCAAACACCTGTGCAAATCTCCTACTCCACCTCAGGACATGCAAACTCCGTCAGCAATGCTGACAAGCACTGGCCATGGCTTCGTTTCCTCAAGCTTGACTATGTTGGACGGCTCTCTCATCGGCTCTAGCGTGAGCCTTCCAGAAGCTCCAATAATGTACAGACACAGTGCCGCATAGGATCCTGACGAGGGTGAGAAAGTACAACCACATCACAACCGTCCTTCATTCCTCCTGGCTTCCCGTCCTCATTCAGGATTAAATACAAATCTCACTGCTCGCCTCAGTGCATCCACAGGATGCTCTTCATACCTAAAATAACCTACTCCACATCACAACCTCCACTACGCAACATCCGCTCCACACAACATAAATGCTTCGCACCACGCACCAGGAACAAACTCCGCGCATGGGGGAATCGGGCTTTCTGTGCAGCTGCTCCTCACCTGTGGAATTCCCTCCCAGACCCGACCTGAGGACTCCACAGACCACTGAAGCCTTTAAAGCAAGGCCTAAAATCAAATGTTTAGGCAAAAGTGCAGATCTGTAATGAGGACCATCCTGAAGAATAACACAAGTGTTATAACCTAAAAGCAAAAGCAATGTCCGCAAACTACAGGAAGTACTTGAGAGTAGTGGAAACAAGACTGCAGCTCTGATTCGTTGTGAGCAACTACATTGTCAATCGCTGCCCCACAAGAAGACCAACACTCGGATTTGACGAAGGGGAGGAGGTGAAGAGCATCTGGGCAA
>NW_011356284.1:64758-67980 GCF_000735185.1 Notothenia coriiceps
GGATATAAACCACAGACTTCAGAAGTACTATTTGGTACTTGAGACCCACCTGAGACTCTGTCCTTGTAATAAGCTGTTTACACTCCGGAATAATTGAAATCTATCCATCCGTCTGTCTGTCTTCTGGCTGTTGTCGTCTGCCTACTATTGCTGTCTGCCTGTCTGCCTATCTGCCTGCGTGACAGACATGCTGTTATGTGCATTTCTGTGAGGATGTTATTCTGGTTTAAATCTAGAAAGTAACCACAATGAAAGAGTGACAAAGTTATGATATGTTTTTGTTGAGGCTTCTTAGCTCACCTCCGTCTCTTATATTGTGTGTGGATCATTTCCTCAGGAGGGAGATGAGGCCCTTTTTTGTGTTTTGAAGGGGAAATATTAACAGTTTTTAAACTTATACTGATCTTAATCTAATGTTTTTTTATTTCAGGACGTCAGTGAATTTTCCCACAAACTGCTGGACTGGCTGGAGGACGCGTTTCAGCTCGCTGCCAAAGAGTAAGTATAAAGTGTACGTCCTTCACATGCAGGGACTATTCTCCTTCTCCCTTTGTTTATTGTTTTAAACTGATATAAAATGTCATGTTTTTACTTTTAGTAAAGTTGAAGACAAACAGAAGAACCCAATGGTCCAGCTTTTCTACGGTACCTTTGTGACAGAAAGAAGACACGAAGGTATGAGTTTCTGTCCCCGTGGAAATCAATATGAATTTACCAATACACATTCTGTATGTTGGTATAATGTGAAATAGAACATTCCCTACCAAGACGTTGGTCACAATGCTAATATTGCCAGGGCTAAGTAGGTATGGTCCTGTTTCTTTCTGGGGGCCATTATTTAGAAAAACAAGCCTAAATCTGAACTTCCTATAACAACAGATGTTTATTGTTTATTGCTACTCTTTCAATGTCTCTTATGTGCAATGCCTTGTCTCTTATGCTGCGGCAACGCTAACATTTCCAAAATTGAGATTAAAGTACATCTTATCTGTTGGGAAAAATCTCACTGGTCCCCGGCTTGAGCTTGAATCTCAGGATCCATGTATCTGTGATCCTCTCCAGAATGGAAGTAGTCATCACATACAGAGCATCAACTAGTTCCTGAACAGTGTCCTTCACATGCTGATATCCAAGAGAGGGAGTTCCACAGTCACAAGATGGAGGAATAGAAAGCAGTATTCAATGTTTACTTCAGATTAGCTCCACGTCAGAAATGAGCATGCTTGTCATATGTCTCTCTCCATAGAGGCTGAATCATCATGTTAATCACATAGCTATCATATGCCTCAAACAGTCCTGATGCTCTTCTTGGTAATCACACATCCTGTCATGTTCACAGCTACAGTTGGGATACCTTTGTTATCATGTGACTCTCATGTTGGAAGAGGACATTCAGGATTTTCCCAACATTATCTAACACTTACTTTCTGGACCTTTTATTTTTGAATTATGAATCACTGTACAGGATAAAGCTGATAATATATACTTGTTATACATCAACAAAAAGAAACAAGATGAGATGTTCATCCGTGTGAATGTTGTTTCAGGTAAGACGTTGTGTAACATCGAGCAGTTTGGACAGTACCCTCTGCAGGTGAACGGCTTCAACAACCTGGACGAGTGTCTGGAGGGAGCGATGGTGGAGAGAGAGATCGAGTCTCTGCACGCAGATCACAGCGTCACGCCTGGACGAGAGGTGGATAACTTCATAGTACTCTACATATCATATTCTATTTACATATAGACTTTTTGCACTACTTTTCATTTATATTTTTGTATTTTATTATATATGTTGGATTGCTGGAGAACAATGACACTTATATAGGGCTTTTCTAAAAACTCAAAGACGCTTAAGATTTTCATTTCTACACTGTAGCTTTGTGCATATGACAATATATTATTTTTTTTATCTGTATTTTTGAAAATTATGTAATTTTTTTTAGTTTTTATCTTTTTTTAGCATATTGTTTATTATATTATAACTTAGTACTTTTTTAACGCGTGTACGATATGCAACACTAAGCTGTCTGTGGCTCTTTCCTGCTGTAACGCTGCAAATTTCCCCTCTGTGGGACTAATAAAGGTATTCTGATTCTGATTCTAAAATACAGTTCATACAATATAATGTTTTCTTGTAAATTAAACCAACCAACAAGAAAAGCCTTTTGAGAAATTGAGAAGAATAATTGTAGTTTTTTGGGTGTTTTTTACTGAACACTCTTTTAGATTTTTCTGCATTGGGTATTTCAACTGAGAATACTTTAAGTACATTTAGCTGATTATACTTACTTTATTTATTTTGTATTCATAGTTTCAATTAAGGACTTTAACAAAATAAGATGTTTGCATTAAAAATACATTAAAATAATATGTTTTGTTGTAACTTAAGAGAAAAATGGAGGTGAAAAATTCAACTAATGAATTTTGTGTTTGATTTCATTTATTTATTTACAATAATTTGAGTTTTAAGAAATAAATATTTTCTGCATCGGCTACTTTAATAAGTACTCCAATAATATAACTTTGTTTTGCTGGTTCTACCTACTTTTACTTAAGTTGAATTTCAATTTTCATAATTTTGATGCTCTGCTAATACTGTTGTTTTATTTTGGTTGCAGAGATGGTTCAAAAAGTTACCCCCAGTCTTGACATTCGAGCTGTCGAGATTTGAGTTCAACACTCAGCTCGGTCGCCCCGAAAAGATCCACAAGAAACTGGAGTTCCCTCAAATCATTTATATGGACAGGTGAGCTTCTTCTAAGACCATAGTATTATTATATCATACAAATGAAGAAGCGAAGATGAATGCCTTCAACAAACATTACATACTGATTTTCTGTGTGCAGATATCTTCACAAAAACATAAACCAGACCCACGAGAGGAGAGGAGACGTGAAAAAACTGAAGGATCAACTCGCAGCCCTGCAACAGAAACTTGAGTGGTTAGAGACTTCAGATATGACTTTATAATCTGCAGGAATTAGTCCTAAAACCCTGTAATGAGTCAGCATTCTAGCACTTACTGTTCCTCGTCTAGAAGTCAATGGTTTTGTGAACGTGTTTTTGGTCAGAAGCCTAAAATAAGGTCTGTGCTGAAGATATTTTTTTGGTTTACAACATAAAATACGTCAGTAAATACCCCACTGGTGAATTAAAAATGTGGTTGCCAACAAGTGTCTAAATGAGACGACTAAACGTCATCATGCCCGACATTAGCCACCT
>NW_011356284.1:68052-73153 GCF_000735185.1 Notothenia coriiceps
GTGAAGTCAATGTGACCGTGCGTAGTTTCCTTTATTAGCCCAATATAGCCACCTTTAGCTTAGCGGATGGGTGACCGTGAAGTCATGTGACCATGCTGTAGTTCCTTTATAGCCCAACATTAGCCACCTTTAGCTTAGCGGTGGTGACCTGATGTCATGTGACCGTGCTGTAGTTCCTTTATAGCCTAATGTTAGTTTTTTACTTCAAAAATCATAAAGTGGTGTTAATATGTAGAGATGATCCTGCTGAACAAAACGTGTAAGTATTAAAAATCAATTTTAATCCAAAAACCAGTGCAAAATTGAATTGGCTTTTTGTGGAGGGAACCAGGGAGATGCTGCCTTCAGGGTCCACTACAAAATACGTCATCACTGCACTGCTCTAAATTCCACTTTGTGGGTCACAAATAGTTTCCTTTCTTTATCGCCAGCTATAAGAACTACGGCTCTGGACCCTCGAAGTATCCTCTGGCCGACATGTTGCAGTTTGTTCTGGAGTTCGCCACCACCAAACCCTCTAGTGTTTCCCCCGCTGAAGACCTGAGAGCTGCTTCTCCTGCGAGCCCCCTCCCCAATGAACCCCTCCCCAAAGACAACAGGTGGAGTACACACAGGCATGGGGGGTGTAACTGTATATTTAGTAACTGACTTGTACGCTACTTGAGTATTTCCATTTCCTGCTCTGTTTCAATATTTGTATTTTCTTATTTTCAGGTGAGACAATACAAACAACACATAATAAAACCCACAAAACAATAACAACAAACAACGATAAAACAGCAAACACAGACAGACATTAATTAAATGTAATTAGTTAATAAAATGTAATGTTTTTTTGTTCCTAACAGGTTTTGTACTTTTCCTGAGTTAGACTTTAAAGGGTTTGTAGTTGGACCCACTTCCAACCTTTTCTTTGCTTCCCTCAGTGAACCCACAGACGCAGATTCATCAGAGGATCCTGTTGCCGGTGTTTCCAGTTGTCAGCGGACCCCGATCTATAAACCCTTCACCCAATGCAGACTCCCCATAGACTGCCCCCCCCACCCGGCCCCCCACAGCGTCTCTGAGGAGGAGCTGCACTTTGTGAAGAGCTGCCTGCAGCGCTGGAGGACAGAAGTAGAGAACGACATCAACGGTTTGTCTTTAGATATTCAAGTTCGATTCTCAAATCAAAGGTTTTACTGTATGCACAAAAGCTACAGTGTAGAAATGGCAATGAGCTCCTCCAACAATCCAACATATATAATAAAATAAAATACAAAAATACAAAATAAAAAGTAGTGCAAAAAGTCTACATGCAAATAGAATAGGATATGTACAAGAACATACAATATATCAGCGTTATGGACTCTGTTGCTGCTCAATGGTCCGCTATCCTCAGAAGTTAGTTAGTAGAGATGCATAAGGATATTATCTCATTGGTTTTAATTTAAAGGCTTTAAAATATCTCAAAACATTATGCACGATAGAGCTTTAGGAAATGTTTCTCTATTCCACAGATCGTGCAGAGAGTGGTCACTTTTGACACTAAAATCACAGTGAAACCCGACGTGCTTCTCCTTCCAGGTCCTACCTCAATATCAGGCTTTTAAAATTAGAAAGTGAGGAAAAAACGTCAACGCACCTTCAGGAAAAACACTTCATTGGTGCAGAGCTGATTAGATAGATGGAAATAAATGTTAATTGTGGAGTCATATTCGTTTGAATTGAAACACCGACACCTCTCCCATTACGAGGCAAATAGTAGGTTAAAGAAAAAGTGCTCAATTCATTTTTATGTTTTCATCCGTGACTCCCCCAATCTCACCATGTTCAAATCACAAATCAAAACTCACCTCTTCAGAACCGATTTTAAAGGTGGGGTAGGTAATTCACTTCAGAAAACCTTTTTGTTATATTCCATGGAATGCTCTTAACATCCCGATAGCAATGAATATTTTAAATACTTTGACAATTAATACATAAAAAAATTTCATCTGTGGAAGCCGTGGCGCTGTAAAAAGCACGACCAATCATCTGAGCCCGCTAAAGTAACTGGATGGCCTACCTGCCTGTCAGCCTTCCATCTGTGCACAAACTTATCTCGTGCCCTCATTGGTCAAGTGCGCGTTGGTGTGTGTTGGAGGAGGGACTCTGTAAGGAAGTAGCAGATTTTTTCCGGCTGTGTATTTTCAAATTCTAGCGCACTTGAGCTGGTTTCTCCGAAATTATCTACCCCACCTTTAATACTTTTCTGTGTTGTATCATTTAAATGCTTAATTTCTTTGGGGATTTATCTTAAAGGGGCCCTATTATGTCCATATTCAGGTTCATATTTGTATTTTGAGCTCTTTATTTTTCTCAAACTGCCTGTGCTGCAGCACCGATCACGTACAATGTGTTTGAGAGCCAGCCAATAGAAGCGTAAGTGTTGATGTCACTATGTTACGGAAGAACACAAAGGAGTCCAATATAGGCGTTTCAGGCGTGCGGACAAAGGGAATCGAGCCTTTGCAGACCACTGACATAAACCTAAATAAGACACTGAAAGAAAAAGGAAACCCCAAAAAGCACAACAGAATGAAGGTCATATAAGTGAAACACTGTTAAATCATTATTTCTTCTTAAAGCGAAAAGTGGCAGAATTGATGATTTACGCTTATCAGGGACGTTGTCATCTCTTTTTAATATAAAAAATAAAAATAATTTACAAAACCGCTTCATTCATTCAAGAGGCCACACATTGCATGATTTCAAATTGACACATTTAAAACTGTATGATGTGATTTTACAAAAGCATTACATTCTTCTTGGCATGTTCTCTGACTGATAAACAACAAATACTCTACATCCTTCCCATATTCGAAAAATATGTTTTAATTATGTATAAAAAGAGTAATCCAGGACAGTCGGCAGCAGATGGACAGTCACCTCCTGCTGCTGCTCTGTGCCTTCAGCCTCAGTCTGTGGCCTCTGTGCCGACGGATGGACTGTGGAGGGATGAAGAATTGATTCTTTTAATGCAATTTGGAACTAAAAATGCAATAAATTAAAAAAATATTATGTTTTCTGTTAATTTCATGTTCTTTATCTCATATTTAGGATGTATCGGAAATGTTGAATCTTCATTCACAACACTGATATTCCAGTTCTAAATCGCTTCTATTTTTGTGGTATTTTCTGCACAGTTGCAGATAAGGATTAGGCTACACTTGTATTTATAGTATATTATTTGTAGAGTTTGATTTAAGTGGTGGCTGGCTACTTATGATTGTTTCTGCATTGGGTGATCCAAACTTTTCCAATAAAGCCAGAGCAACTTAAAGGAAACATTATTGTAAAAAAGGGATGTAATCATTTCCCAAATATATAAAACAAATATATAAATATATATATATATGTTATTTTAGGGTGATATCATAAAATATGAGTAGAAATTCAAAGCGTAATTGGAAACCACTCTAGAGGCATTGAAATACATTGAAAAAGGACATTCCGTGTTGGACTAATAATGACAGATTTTCACATTTTCATCAGGTCAGCTACATCACAGAGGAAATGCAGGAACGCTGTGTGCCCATAATACTGCGCTGAGCTAGCAACATGCATTTACTTTGTTGAAACAAGTCAATCTAACCATCAGGATTATTCAACTATACACCAGTATGTGTGTGTGTGTGTGTATGTGTATGTGTATGTGTATGTGTATGTGTGTGTGTGTGTGTGTGTGTGTGTGTGTGTGTGTGTATCTCACCTTGTATATGTGTATGTGTGTGTGTGTGTGTGTGTGTGTGTGTGTGTGTGTGTATGTGTATGTGTGTGTGTGTGTGTGTGTGTGTGTGTGTGTGTGTGTATCTCACCTCCTTGGTGTCCTCCAGCGTGGTGTATCTGTAGTCGGGGGGGCCCAGGCTCTGCAGCAGGCTGCAGTGGAGGTGTCGGCTGCTATCGATGAAACGCTGCGTCATGGCCAGCTGCTGCTTCAGCATTTCATTCAGCACAAACACAGCTGGGTTGAAGGTACTCAGAGCTGAGAGGGGACACACACATTAACACTGAAGTATTCAGTAAGACGCAGAAAAGCACATTAACTGGGTTAAAATGAATATTAGACTCCCAATATCACGGTGTCACATTGAATTATTGCATGCAAGGGGTCATTTAGCTGTAGAAAAAGGGGGAAATGTTGTCTTGTAAAGGATCGTGACATTAACGGTACCACTAGTGTTGGACGAAAATAAGTAAATGATTTGTCTTCAATATTATACACTGGCTATTAACACTGATTTGACAAATACATTGTACATACAAGTACAATAACTTGAAACTCTTAAAATAATTAGCCTAGCTCCAACAACTAGCACCTCTAATACTCACCACTTAACATCTTATCTTATCTAAATATCCAATCTTAACCTGATTTGTACATACTGGGCTGGACAGTGACTTGTGTATGTTAAGCTAAGCTAACACATTTTCCAGGCTTTAGCATTCTATTTATGATTAATACATGAGGTTGGTGGTAATATTCCCCTCATCTTGCTATCAGCAAAAAAGTGCACCTCATAGTGTCCTAATCAGTTTAGTGTAGCATTGCATGATTTTATTTCAGAAACATTTAGCAGGCGTGGTTTATAAATGTTTCTGACACACTGCCTGTTAGAGCCAGTATTTTGATTTTCTAAGAAAGGCCACGTAATTGTGACGTCTGTAGTTAACGCACTATAAAGGACTACAATTCCCACGGCGCCTGCGCTAAAGCCACAGTGATGGGCAACCCGTTTCAGAGACGCCGTCGAGGAACAGTTTTTAACCGTACACGTACACATACAAATCGTACAAGTACCCTTTAAGTTATGGAGTTATATAAGCATTATTAAGAAAGAAAGAATACCTAAGTTGTTAATTATTTTATTTGAGTTTTGCTTATTTCTTTTGAATATTGTAAAGGCCTATTTTCTTTGTTGCATTTGCAAATGTTTGTTATTTAATTTTGAGCAAACACATCGCGCCATCATCTAAACCAGAGGTGCCCAGTACGTCGACCGGTCGACCGCGGGGGCAATGCTGGTAGATCGAGAGTCATTCATTCGTTAAAATAGACAAAACAGGTTTTGATCCCTCC
>NW_011356284.1:77457-83216 GCF_000735185.1 Notothenia coriiceps
TTAGTTATAGCCTGATATATGATAGCTAACTTTACAATGTTTTGATGTGACGTTAGCTAACATTCTGTAGCTAACGCCGGTCACTCACCAAGATAGCTGCCCAGTTCTCCACTGGTTCTCCACACACCACAGCTCAATTTCTCTCCGATGGCCGTTATTTCTTCTAATCCTTGGCTGCTCCTGGTCTCTTGGACGCCTAGCAGGCTCATGATTATAAGGTTGTGGTCCGTCATATGCATTCGAATATTCATGTTCAACTTCTTCTGTGTCTTCTGTGTCGAAACTAGCATTGGGATCCATGTTTATTAATACGTTACACCGGCCGCTCTCCCCCTTGTGTCCCCCGTGTTACGTCACACGCGGGAGGTCACGTGCCGAGGCTTTTTTATGCGGAAGTGAACATTTCTTAAAAAAACGACGCCAGATGTCACTGTAGTGTATATTTCTGTATATTTTTTAGAAAATCTAGTGTATTCATCCTACACATTTATTCACAGGTGTCTTTAACCTGGAAGTTGCTCTTTAAGGACATTTCGGCCAGGGGTTTAGAGCTATATTTGTTTAAGCAATGGATTGGCAAAACAGGAGAGTGTGTGCACCAGTCTGCCTTGATCTATGAATTCATGTCTGTGACACTCACAGTATCTGCTGCCCACAGCTGTTTTATAGAGGGAAAACCTCCTTCACTTCATGAAATCTGTGCAGCACCAGGAGGCAGCGGGAGGGTTAACTCAGTCTCTGAGAAGAGGAGCGCTCAGTGCCTTTCACGCACCGCCTTTCACGCACCGCCTTCGCTGTGTTTACCTTCAGAATCATAAGGCTAAAGGGCGACCGTAGGCTGATGTGTTTTAACTACACACACCTCTACACACACATGATTTAAGACTTCTGTTCCTCCTTGTTTCGTTGTTATCGTTTCGTTTTCAAACGCTCCCTTTTTTGGTCCATCTGTGGCGGTAATAGGTTTTGTGCGCTATGATGATTCGGCTGTACCTTTAGTAATGAATATTAAATGTTGTGAGGAAATCTTTCCACATTGGTGGAAAGATTTCCTCACAACATTTAATATTCATTACTAAAGGTACAGCCGAATCATCATAGCGCACAAAACCTATTACCGCCACAGATGGACCAAAAAANCCCCCTTGATATATATTGCGATATGAAAACATACAGGAATTGAAGAAAATAACGTATTTTTTTCGCAAACCAGCCTTTCTTCAACTTTAATGCTATACAATTGGTATTTTTTAACTATATTTAACCGGATGAAGGATTTTAGTCACGGACGTCTGGATCTTAAGTTTTCAGAGCAACAAGCTGAGCTAGCTCGGTTAGCAACGCCGAACTGCCCTGGAGAAACACATGAAACTATTGTATTCAGTGTTTTTACCTTTGATCACCGGATCCGTTTGCTTTTGAGATTTGATTGTGATTGGTGGTTTGCTGTGCATGCAGAGCCTGCATGTCACACACTCAAGTACTCCTGACATGAGAGCCGCGCAAGTTTTCCTTTTGTAGCAAGCGGCAAAATAATTGTAACATGACGTGTTTGAGTTAATTTGCCTAATTAATATTGCAAGTCCTAAAAAAATAAAAATTGCACGTCCTGCGATATGAATATCGCGCATGCGCATATCGCGATTATCGTCACGATATCGTGCAGCCCTAGTTCATACACATAATCAACGACTACCAGGGAGAGAATGAGAAGCAAATGACAGCTCTTTCAGAGTGAAATACAGATTTACGGGATCCCCACTTCTCATTTGAAACTTCTATTTATCTTTTAATTAACAACTTCTATAGGTTCCTTTGTGCCTTTTATACAGCCTCTGGCACCTTATATACAATGATAGGACAATAGATATCATAATTGTGAATCAAAGACAGCTCAAACGATTTCTGGTTCATCAAAAACGTATTCGTTTCTCACAAACAAATGTGTTTTTATCATGTGTAACAAACAGAAGTGACACTAATGTACCGACACAGCTTATTCTGTTTAAAACACTTTGATGTTTTCCTCTCTTACAGATGTTGAGCAGGAGCAGTCAGAGGGGCCGCTCCCCTTCTCCCCCCCCATATGTCTTTCCCTCATCCTCCTCCCTCCCAGAACCTCCCTCCCCCGCCTCCCCTCCTCGCCGCGGTTCTCCTTTCCGGTTCACCGGTCAGGCTCAGGCCCAGTTCAGCCCCTCCCTGCTCTCCCCCTCCCCCTCTCCTCACAGAGGGGGGAGTCTACCATGCTCCCTCTCCTCCATTTCGGGCCGGGGTGAGGTGCTCTCCCTGGAGGAGCTGTTCTCTGAGGACCCCCACAGCGAGATGAGTGCAGTTTCCTCTGACGGTGAGAGAAGTCCCTTTGTGTTGCAGATACTGAGATCAGGAGTCTGTAGAGCGGGGCCGTGATGTTTCTGTAGGCCGAACCAGATGTGAGCATCACAAGGGTTCCCTCCCAAACCAGATTATTCCATTTTGATGTCGGTACATTGCAGAAAATAAGATCACGTTTATCAAATCAAACTTGATTTATTAAGCACTTTTCATACACAAACCAAAAATAACGATGACATTTCGAGGCATTTCCAAGATGATAAATAACAAGAAACGCATGACTTTTGTATTTTATACAAACCAGTGGCGAGACGTGACTTTTAAACCTAGGCCCCCCCTGCATAAACTTCACAGCGGGCTGAACTTGTCGTAAAGTCTGCGATAACAAAGCCCACCCATTTAGAGATTGGTCAATTGTACTGTCATTTGACATTACTCTCTCATCGAGTTACTATAGCTGGCCCTCTGTGAATTCATAGCAGGACCACCAATCAGCTCCTGTCTTCACCTCGCAGAGACGGCCAAAGGAGCTTCTTTCATTTAACCCTTCACATTCCAACAGAAACTGAATAGGCAGATTCGAAGGATTTATTTCGTTGGAAATGTTATTTTAAATACAATTAAATGAAGTTATTTTGGTAAAACTAATGACAAATATTAAAAAAAAAAACATGTTTTAAATTTTTTTTTTTTTGAATACCTTAGGCCCTCAGCTCTTAAAAGTATGAACACTCTTTGTTTTCACTTTAGTTTTAATTAAAAGACCATTAGTAGAAGATCTGAGGATTCTAGAGGGTTCATTGGTTAAAACAATATCTGACAAATAGCCAAGCCCAAGACCATTAAGACACTATAAACCAACAAAAGTATTTTAGAAACAAGTGATACTTCAGGTTTCAGGTATTTTTAAGCAAGATAATATCCACATATTACCACCACTTTATGATTTTTGAAGCGTAACTGCCATCGCCAGAAGTGAAAAGCTAACGTTAGGCTATAAGGAACTACATCAGCTAAAGGTGGCTAAAGTTCTGTCATGACGTTTTCTCATTTAGCCACTTGTTAGCGACTGCTGTTTTTAGGACATTTAAAGGTAGAGTAATTACTGACATATTTTATGTCATCTAATAAAACATGATAATCTGTTTAGCTTCTGTTAACCTTATTTAGTTAAGAAATCATTAACTTCCAGACAAGAGAACCGGACTTGTTAAAATGCTGACTCATTTCTGGATTTTCTGACTTATTCCTGCTTAATTGATATCTAAATGCTTAGTGTGTGTTTTTGTTTATTAATCATGTTTTATTCTTTACTCCTTACCTCATGCATCCTAGATGGAAAACAAGGTACATACTGTATAGGCACCATTCTTTAGCTCTGCATTACAATTAATTTCTAGGTTTTGCTTCCCAGGTGCATTCAGAAAAGGCTTTTTACAGCGCCACAGCTTCCACAGAGGAAATATTTTTATGTATTTATTGTCAAAGCATTTAATATATTCATTGCTATTGGGATGTTAAGAGCATTCAATGGAATATAACAAAAAGTGTTTCTGAAGAGAATTACCTACCCCACCTTTAAATAAAGTTGATATAATTGTGTATAAACTTCTGTTATGATCTTGTGTTATTGCAGCCTTCAAGATCAATGTGATGACATTAGACGACCTTGTCCCTGCTACCCTTGCATTTAATGAGGAAACCCCAGAGAAGAAGGTGGGTAACAACAGAAGGTAACAGAGTACTGTAAAGTAAAGTAACACATTATGTGTTACGTTAAAGAGGACCTATTCTGGTATGTTTTGGGTTTGACCTTTCCTGTAGTGTGTTATATACGTTTTTGTGCATGTAAATGGTCTAAGGGTCCACTGTAAATGGACATTTCCGACACATCTCTAAGCGGTTGACCAATCACAAAAGAGATAGCCAGCTAACGAATCAGAGCAGACTGGTCTCTGGTTTCAGACAGAGGGTGAAAATAGGTGCTGCAGCACAGGCAGTATGAGAAAAATAAAGAGCTTTTTGAATATTAAAGGTCCCATGTCATGGCAACAAGTCCTCCAACTCATACGACCAAATGTGCCGATTGTTCAGGCCCAATTATTACGACCAAATATGCCGATTGTTCTGGCCCAATTATTACGACCAAATATGTCGTCTGTTTAAGCGCTTAATACGTCCTATAATTAAGTTTGAAAGTTTTCGCACTCTAGTGCTCCCGTTGAATGCTAACGTTACAGATGGTCGTTCATTCACAAATAACCCTCTCTGTAAAATCCTAAATTGTAGGATAGTTTGGCCATTAAAACGCTTTTTGATTCGATTTCTAGCGAGAAGTGTAGATTGTACTTTTAGAATCCACGTCCAGTCGATATGTAGGATCTATAGTTTGATAGATATTACGAAGATGATTTGAGGTATGCGGCAGCCTCCATGTAAAGTTACGGGTTGAAAACAGTATTTCCGGTCTCAACGTTTTCATAATAAAACCATGATCAAATGATTTAACAGTGATATCTGCAGTACTCATCAACTAAAAACATCAGTTTATCCTTGTTAATTATACAACATTTATTGGTTTAAATTGTGTACAATGCTTTTGTGTTTTTCCCATAGGTTTTTCTCTTTCGATTCTGAGAGGCTGTTGCTCAGTATGGAACCCAGCACTTTATTAAACGAAAAGTTCAGGGACAGGTAAGCAGTACTCTTCACTGCAATTGGAGAGCTAGTCAATGAAGGACCTAGCTTCCGGTGCCCGCTCTAAACGGGCCGTGTTGCAGACATATCCTGAGGTCGAATTATGTCTATCTATGTGGGCACCACACAAGCCCCCCCAGAATTCACATGTAACAAAGTCTGCTGCGGCGGGAGGACGACCGCGCGACCCCCACGACTCCTGAGCAGCGGGAGTCGGAAACGCGCATCCGCTTGTGGCGGCCCCCGGAAAGAGGAGGGACCGGAAACACAAAGTCCTAAACCGCTGATTAGGGGTCACAGCTGGGGGGGATCCCCGTCGGAAGTCGAGCCAGCACCACCGGCTGAGTCTAAGTCCAGTGAGGCAGCCTTCACCCGTTCCACGAGGACGTGCTCGGTTTTGCCCACCGCAGGTGACACCAGGGTGCTCTGTCCCGTGCTCCAAAAACGCCGGAAAGGTCCATCGTAAGGGGTTGTGGTGTGCGCGTCTGAATTATGTCCCTTATCATGTGGCACCACTGTCTACGATTCTGTGGTTATGTCACTCTTTTAGTTTTGTATGTTCATAGTTTTGGTTTATTTTGCTGTTCGTTCTCCCGTCATGTTTTCGCTGCTCTGTGTTTGTCGTTGTGCTCCTCTCCCTGTGTTTCTGCCCTGTCGGTGTTGCCCCTGGTGGTCTAATTGTCGAGTGTCACCTGTGCCCGGGTTCTCTCCCGCTCCGTGTTTCTCTCCTG
>NW_011356284.1:83239-89295 GCF_000735185.1 Notothenia coriiceps
GGGGGGGGGGGGAAATCGCAATGTTTTTTCCAATATCGTGCAGCCCTAGTGTGAACTATTCAAATATGTAAAGGATTGCATGATGGAAGAGGTTCAGTTATATTTAATGTTATATAAACATTTACAGCAGCTCCATTTTCTTAAAGAGGACATATTCTGCAAATGTTGGGTTCATATTTGTATTTTGTTTGTTGTCTCCATGCTTTAATGTTCACAAAGCTCTTTATCTTTCTCATACTGCCTGTGCTGCAGCATCTCTTTTCACCTTCTGTCTGAAACCAGAGCCCAGTCTGCTCTGATTGGTTGGCTGGCCGGCTCTGTTGTGATTGGTCAACCGCTTAGAGATTAACTTTGGGAGTTAATCCACTTAATGCACAAAGACGATGTAACACACTACAGGAAAGGGAAAAATAAATTAAATATGTGATTTATCTGTCATCTAGGCCAGGTTTAAATTATTATGCTTCCAAGTTCTTTGAGTTAACAAGTCAATTCATTCCTAAATGTTCCTGAATATTCTGATTATCTGATGAATGTAATGTTTGTTTATTTACTGGACCCTGGCTGCCTGTCATTTGGCAAAGGTGGTCCCTGAGCTATTATACCCCCTGAAAATTAAAATACAAACCATGCTTATCTAGGATATGTAAAGCTGTAGATAGAGGGAGTGGACACCAAGCAGAAAGTACCTTGTCTGCAGTTCTTAAAGAAGAGGCTCTGACTGGGGTCAGGAAGCTGTGGTCTTCTGAATCCAAGGATTCTCCGAGCAGCTTCCTCATGTCCTCTTCATCACTCTCCAGACTCACTCCTCTCACTGGCTTCCTGTCCAAACCTGCTGCAGGACCTGCAGACTCAGCAGCTCTAGATCTGGACCTCACACCAACATCAGGACTGCCAGCAGCTCCAGCTGTTGTATTCTTGAGGAAGTGTTTGCTCTGCTCACTGCTGGACTGTGCTGAGAGTCTCACAGGGGCCTCCTGGGACGGAGACGCTGCTCCCATGTTGGAGGTCACACTCTCAGCGGGGCCATGATCCTGAACCTGCATGCGGCTGCGGACGCGGCTCTCAATTTGAGCCAGTTTACTCAAAGCAGCAGCCTGGGAGCCGTGCTGAGAAGATGACACACTCCTGGTGGATGAATGAAAATAAATACACAGCAATTGAGTTTCAGCAGCAGAGCAAAATATCAGAACAGGACATCTTTTGAGCAGAATCATTGGATTGGGTGGTAGAAAACAACAGCACCATTTATCTATGTATATAACACAGAACAGAATGTCTGTCACCAAGTACTTAAGTACTGCATGTATTTAGACTTTACTTAAGTGTTTTTCTTTCATGACACTTTTTACTTGGACTCAGCTACACCTCAGAGGGAAACATTGTGATTTACTCCACTACATTTATCTGACAACTTAAAATTGTTGTATTACGTAGTTACGTATTACTGTACAAATCAAGATAAGATAAAAAGAGAGTTACTATAACAACTCTACAAAACCTTTTTTCTCACGTAAAAATATAGTTTAATTGTTCTTACTTCTGAAATGTGATTATTTGTTAAATTATGCTTCTTTCCTGATTATTTTTTTTTATCATTTTGAGGTAGGTACTGTTGGTTTGATAATAATCCAAATTTAGCTTCACCTTAACAACCTACAAAAGTAAAATCCTGCTTTTTCATTAATGCATGAGTAAAAAGTATCTAATGATATGATATGTAATGATTTATCAGTCACATTGGACATTTACTGTATTAAGTACCTAGTTTTAATACATCAAGTACATTTTCCTGATTATACTTACATAATTTATGTAACATTTGTAATGAAGGACTTTTACTTGTAACCAAGTATCTTTTACAGTGAGGTAGTAGTGCTTTTACTTTCCACCCATAGTGCAGACGTACCTGTGTTCAGGCACCTGCTGCATATGGCGACTGCGGACAGGAGACTGGCTGCTGTGGATGGCAGGTGGAGGAGCCTTCTTCAAGAACCTGCTCCCTCCTCCACCCACAGGAATCTGAGGTCTGAGATCCTGGCAGAGGAAAGGCTGATGGCTAAATTGGACTTTAAAAAAAACATTGCATTCTCTTCCTGAGCAATCCAGCATCAGTTAGAAATACATTCTGAAGTTGTTTACCTGGGTAGGAGGACCCTCTCCCTGTGATGCAGCAGCAGAGCCCAGCAGGGTGTCAACCCCAGGCTCAGGAGCCGAGCTCACCGAGGACAGGTCGCTGACATCCGACAATAAAGCGTGTGTGTGGGGGGAAGAGGATCTGGCTTTAACCGATCCACCCACAGCATCCTGGAGAGAAGAAGAATAATTTGCATATGTAAAACATAACATGGATTAACACCACAGGTCTCTGAAACCTTTTAAAGATGTAGACTCACTGAGTGTAGCGACCCCGCAGACCCCACGGCCCCTCCGCCGCTCCTCTTAGCGGACAGCAGGGCTTGAGCTCGGTCCAGAGCGGAGCTTCGACCGCCCTGCTTCCACATCTTTAAACCGACGCTTTTTCTAATACTGCCTGTCTAACTGTAACTGTTTAGAGAGAGTAGCGTTAGCTTGCTACGCTAACTATATACGATGCACTTTGAATTACACATGTGCTTCATATAACTAATTTCGAGGCATTTCAAAGCATGCTAGAATTTCGCATGAATTAGGTTACATAAAACAGTTGATAATTTCGCCAACTTCTGGTCTTAAAGTGCCTACTTTTTGCATAGCGACCACTGAGGCTTCGCTTGTCTCCATGGAACGGCTGCTTTCTTCTTCTTCTTCTTCATATAAACTGGTCATGTCAGTTCCTCATCCGGGTACCAGCGCCACCAACTGTTCATTACGTGACCCAAGCACAGGGATGGTTTAGTATACATCTGCAGTGAATTACGGTATGTTGAAGAATTTGTGTTTTGTAAGATAACTAAGGTAATTGGAATCAGAATCAGAAAAACGTTATTGATCCATAGGGGACATTGGGTTGCAGTGGCTTCCACTGTGGAATATAAATATAGAGATTATAGGGAATTATATAATGTCATACATGCCAACCTTTCCAAATCCAAAAGAGGTAGGTTTGCGCGCGGCAAATGTGCACGCCCAAATTAGGTAATCAGAAGAAATGGAACCCAGTAATTACATGTAAACCATGTATTTAACATATATTGCATCATTTTATGCATTTATCAGAAGAAGCCAGGTTCATATTCTTGTTTCATGTTGTTGACATATTAAAAGGTTTCCACAGAGCGAAATATCTTTGTGTTGCGCCATAAATCAGAAAATACTGCATTAAAAAAGTAATTTCCTGCATTTGTCTACTGATAAACAGGGGTGGCGCCAGGGGGGAGCTAGGGGGTGCTGAAGCACCCCCCAGGATTGCCAAAGCACCCCCTAAGCACCCCCTAGAAATATGTTTTGTTTTTTTCGAAAATTATTATGATTATTTTTATTAAATTAAATCAGAAAGATTATTGATTACATCAATGCAAATGTGAAACAAACAAATGTTTGACCAAAAACATAAAGCCAACACAGGTGATATGATTAGGCCAATGGCCACCACCCATTAGATTTTTTACCTACCCATAGGCTAAATTACTTTGTGACACTTGAGTGACTTCCTGTTAGCTGGAGCCCCAAAATATTTGCAAACAGCAAAGTGACAAATTGATCGTTTTTAGTCCTTAAACGTCCACGTGTGGACACTCAATCAAAACCAACTGAAAGCGAGAGGGATTATGCACATAATAGGCCTCGTGAGTACAAGTAGCTTACTTGGGTCTCTGTGTTTCATTCAAGCTCTGTGTGTGTGTGTGTGTGTGTGTGTGTGTGTGTGTGTGTGCGTGTGTCAAGCTCTGTGTGTGTGTGTGTGTGTGTGTGTGTGTGTGTGTGTGTGTGTGCGTGCGTGTGTGTGTGGCACGAGCCATTTTGTGTGCGTGCGCAAGCGAGCGAGAGAGAGAGAGCTCGCGCACCGGTGGGTATCTACCGGAGATCACTCTACCGGAGATCGTTGTGGTTAGCATCTGGTGCTAGCTAGCCAAGCTAACGGATATAAGGAGCTTTTTCAACAACAAGGTGGAGGGAGAACTCTCTCCTCCTGTCAGACTGAGAGTCTCAGATAACCTCAGCTCAGGTGAAATAAAGGACTCTCAGTGTTTAGATAGTTCACTTTAGTCTAGTTATCTCAGTGGGTCTCAAACGGTTTGTTTTAAAAGGGGAGTGATTTGTAAAATATCTATAAAGAAATAGAAAATCTGTTTACAGTTCTGTTTCATATGTACTGTATGTTGAGAGATGTATCCATAGATCTCTTAATTTTGCTCTCAAAGTGCACCAGATTGATGCCTCTAACTTCAATATTTAAAAAAAAATCTTCCCCAATAGAGGAGGTGAGGACCCTCCTAGAGGAGGTGGGGTCCACTCCCCACTTGTAAAAATAGCACTTTACTCCTGCTTACACCTATATGCCGTGGGCTGATACCGAGCCTTCATTGTAACAGTCGCGGGTACACTGTGTGTGCGTGGGGAGTGTTGCAGTAGAAAATTCAACTGTAGCGCTGGTGCATTAATGGGAAACCCTTAATGTTTGAGCACCCTCTATGAAACGTCAAGCTACCCCACAGCAAGTTGTGAGGATCTGCAGTACTTCCTCCTTCTTTTCCCCCTTCTGTGTTTGTTTTGTCTGTGTGTCTGTCATCCTGGCTGGGCGTGGCTGTCCTATTTTCGATTCCCCCCAACTCACCTCCTCAGCTGCTGCTCATCTCACTGATTGCCACTACTCACCTGCACTTAAAACCCTGGTTCCCATCCTCAGACTTCGCCAGTTCTTCGTTTATTCTTCAGTGGTAAACTATCGTCCAGGCCTACTAGTGTTTTCCCTAGTGACTTTTTGATGCTTTTTGTGAAAGGAAATTCTTTCCTAATCCTGCTTGTTTTTCCTGTTCCAGATCCACATACTCCAGCCGCTCTGCCTGCCACGTCCAGCCCTCCCGCCTGGTCAGCCCAGCTCCACGTCTCCCCTCTATCGTCAACTCCTTGCCAGTGTCGTGGATAAAATAAAGATTTTTTTGACACTTCACCACTGTCTCTGTTTTAGTACTTGCATAGTGGGTTCTCATCTCCAGTCACTTCTCGGGGAGCCTAACAAAAGAGGTCTTCAATGGCATTAAAACGATAAAAACGCTGCTGAAGTTAATCCATTGGTTAATCCAATGTGTCTGTGTCCCTTTGAAACGATTTCTGATAATCCATAAGCAATAAACCTGCTTTTCCGTTTCCAGATGTCAGAGCGAGAGATAGGTTTGCTCTCATGCAAAACTGTGTGCGCATCATGGGCGTCGCAGCCATTATATGAGGGTGGGACAAGTCCCCCCCACTTTTTCAAATGATTAGTTTAGACCCCCCCACTTTTACCATGTGGAATGTCCGTGAAGTGCGGCGAGTGGATAGACCGATTCACGGACATTCCACATGGTAAAAGTGGGGGGGTCTAAACTAATCATTTGAAAAAGTGGGGGGGACTTGTCCCACCCTCATATAATGGCTGCGACGCCCNCACGTCAGCACCGCTAAGCTAAAGGTGGCTAATGTTGGGCTATAAAGGAACTACAGCACGGTCACATGACTTCACGTCACCACCGCTAAGCTAAAGGCAGCTAATGTTGGGCGTGATGAAGTTTAGGACATTTTAGGACTCATTCCTGCAGATGACATAATAATAATACTGAATTAAAGTATGACAAGTGCACTGTGTAGCTCTTACATAATGCGAATGTTCACACTACTTTGGAGGTAATGACTCTGGATTATGTAATAATGTGTTATTATTCAGTGGACTGCTGCAATGACTTTGGTTTGGTGCTAAGAGGGGGGGTGGTTCACCTTTTCTTTACAACGGGTTAGAAAAAGCATAAAGGAAGAAATCGATATGACTGCTAATGCTGTGACTCACCAGACAATTGTGTGTGTGTGTGTGTGTGTGTGTGTGTGTGTGTGTGTGTGTGTGTGTGTGTGTGTGTGTGTGTGTGTGTGTGTGTGTGTGTGAG
>NW_011356284.1:89308-92088 GCF_000735185.1 Notothenia coriiceps
GAGGTAAGGCACACACACCAAGTGTTCAGGACATTGTTAAGACAGCGAAAATCAAAGCTGACGATCTCTTGGTTTGATATATTTTCTCCCCCAGACAACATGGACATAAGAACATTTTTTTCAAAGAAGAGGAAAGTAAGTCATCAGCTGGTAGCAGTTAATCAGTTAACAGTGATGGCGGCGGCAAAAGCGTCTCACTTCTTGAGAGGAGTTTCGTCTTTATGTCATGATAGAGAGATACAAATACTGAATAGTTTAGATGAGAAAAGGCATCGAAATGCCAGGTTACTAGTATTTATCATGTAAACATGGAGGCGTGTTGCGCAGTGGACAGAGCCTTGGTGTTGGGATCAGGAGGTCACATGTTCAAACCCCACTGCAGTCAGCATGTCGTTGTGTCACTGGGCAAGACACTTCACCCCAATTGCTCCTGTGGGGATTGTCCACAGTATTGAGTAAGTCGCTTTGGATAAAAGCGTCTAACATGTAATAATAATAATAATAGTAATAAACAGGGAACATGAATAACCCGATCTCACTGTGCTCATGTAAATGTTACCGGTCTCAGGATTGGGATCTGAGACGGCTGAGAACAATGACAAGAAGTCACACACGTTAGCGCATGGAATGTTCTGCTTTATTCAAAATCATAAAATATATTTATATAAATAACATAGTTCTTTATGTTTCTCAAGCACATATAGAATTAATTAAAACAGTAAACTCTGAATTGAAATAAATCAACTTAAATACATGTGTAATATTCCCTTTTCTTTACACAATAAGTGAATTATCTCTATATTGTGCATATATACCTTTGTGGTGACCACCTTTAATACACTGGGTCATAATTCACACACGGAACTGTGGGGTAGGGCTATTGTTCCCACACGGACATGTTTGTGTTTACTATATGTTGTGTGCCCTCCTGACTTCACTCTCTCTTCTTCCCGGGCTGCGACCCAACAACATCTCTATATTTGCTCCGCAATAAAGTCCCCTTTTTACACCATCATTGCACCGCCTCCGACTCCTATCTCTCGGCANGAAGTCATGTGACCGTACTGTAGTTCCTTTATAGCCCAACATTAGCCACCTTTAGCTTAGCGGTGGTGACGTGAAGTCATGTGACCGTGCTGTAGTTCCTTTATAGCCCAACATTAGCCGCCTTTAGCTTAGCGGTGGTGACGTGAAGTCATGTGACCGTGCTGTAGTTCCTTTATAGCCCAACATTAGCCACCTTTAGCTTAGCGGTGGTGACGTGAAGTCATGTGACCGTGCTGTAGTTCCTTTATAGCCCAACATTAGCCACCTTTAGCTTAGTGGTGGTGACGTGAATTCATGTGACCGTGCTGTAGTTCCTTTATAGCCAACATTAGCCATTTATAGCCCAACATTAGCCGCCTTTAGCGGTGGTGACGTGAATTCATGTGACCGTGCTGTAGTTCCTTTATAGCCCAACATTAGCCGCCTTTAGCTTAGCGGTGGTGACGTGAAGTCATGTGACCGTGCTGTAGTTCCTTTATAGCCTAACGTTGGCGTTTTACTTCCAGAAGCATAACGTGGTGTTGACTTGATATGTGGAGATTATCCTGCTTAACTAAACATGAAAGTATCATAAATGTGTATTTGCTACAGAGATTATTTTCTGCAATAATCCAAAATCCAATGGAAATATCCCAGTGACTTTTTGTCCAGGGAACCAAAGAGATGCTGAATTTCGGGTCCATTTCAAGAATCCTGTTAACCCTTTATTCATCCTACACATGAACGTATTTGATTTCACTTGAAGAGATCCTTCAACCCATTCCAAGGTGTTGCATTGAATGAGTTATCCTTCAGTTATGCATTATATTCCAAATACTACACTATCTGTCAGATCCTTCCCTCTCCGTCAGATCCTCCATTATCAGCTGACTGTAGTGCTTTGTGATGAAAGTCTGCTCTAAAGTGCAGGCAGCGACCCCGGCTTGACACCCAGACGCTACTATTTCAGTGTTGGAGCCCCGCGGCCAAAAAGCTGTCAGCACATATTTTATCCTCTCGCTCACACAGTATATTTTCCTCCCTCGCTCCCTCGCTTCTTGTTAGAGCTCCTGTGAGCTCCTGTCTCATGGTCAACTCTCACTCTCATGTTCATAGCTGTGACACTGACACAATGCAGAGTGCTGATTGGTGCTCACAGCGTCTTAAAACGATGCAATACAAATATTATTTGCTGAGTTTGTTGCACTTGAGAATGTTCTGCATATGGCAGCACGTGATACTCATTGTGTCATGTGCATGAACAAGAGTCAGTGTGTCAAAGAGTAGCTTTTTTAAACTTTTGAAATGACTTCTTCAGCTTTACACACAAGTCAACATCTGACCATCTGTCTTCTGCTGATGCTCCTTCTCTTGTATTGCTTAGTTAAAACGTGTAGATAGAGGCTGGTTGTAGATAAAGTGCCTCAGAGTATTAAAACCTTTTCAGAGACGCACGGTTAACCTGATATATTAGCATTGATGGATACATTTCTAAGTATTTAAGTATCTTATGCAACTTTGTCCTTATTCTCCACTCCAATTTGGAGACCCATATTGTACCTTTTACTCCTCTACGTTTATTTCAAAGCTTGCATAACAAGTACTTTTGTAAGGATGACTTTGTCTTGTAATATTTTTCTATGTATTATTAAGTAGAAGTCTGAGCACTTCTTCCATCTTGACATAGGTTACACGCAAACACCAATCCCCAGTAATATTTCTCACACACACACACACACACACACACACACACA
>NW_011356284.1:93554-95948 GCF_000735185.1 Notothenia coriiceps
CAAACACACACACACACACACACAGACACACACACACACACACACACACACTCTCTCTCTCGCTCTCTCACACACACACACACACACACACACACACTGGTATGATGAGTGTCAGATCAGCTGCTGCAGGTTTTGGGCTTGACTTTTCCCACAGACACAGCTTTGCTTTCATCTGCTTTTCACTTTTACTGCTGCTACATTCTGCCTGTGCAAAGAGTGTGTGTGTGTGTGTGTGTGTGTGTGTGTGTGTGTGTGTGTGTGTGTCAGCAGTGCTTCAGTAAAGTGTGTGTACTGTTGAGAGCGTGTGTGTGTGTATTTTGTGCATGCAGGTGATTTATCTAAGTCAGTGCTCGCTCCGCCGACCACCACCGTTGAATCCTAATTCCCCCGCTCGCTTTCTCTCCCCCATCAAAGAGCTGCTGTTCATTCACAGTAAGGAGGGGGGAATTGGGGAGGTGGGAGGGAGGCTCCTTCTCTCCTTTCCTTCCCTCCCTCCTGTCCTCCTTCCTTGCCCCCTCAGGTAGTTTTCTGTCTCTGAGAGCTTTGGTGTGTTTGCAGATTTGCAGCGATGGACGCAGATTTAGCACACCTGTACTGCTGGATATAATGACTTTATGACACACACACACACACACACACACACACACACACACACACACACACACACACACACACACACACACACACACACTCTCTCTCTCTCTCTCTCTCTCACACACACACACACACACACACACACACACACACACACACACACACACACACTCTGCTTTTACAGTAATCAATCCCACAGGCATAATAATTTGCGATCCGTGTCCAAATACCAAAATAATCAACTGGTCTGCTCTGTATCGTTCTGGATAAAAAAATCACAAGGTCCCTCCCTCTCACACACTCACATTAACCTGGAGTGTTTGCACTGAGCAGAATCATGAACACTTCTGTCCACGAAATGTTGACAGACAGCCAGTTTCCTGAGATAAACAGCATCTGGTCAGCAGGCATTTTAGTTATGGAGCAATAGCACGTACGCACTTCTGCAGAAATATACATTATAATCAGGATTATTCTGTAAAGCCAAAATAGACAATTTGCAGTAAATATATATATAAGTATAAATCATCCTATATTTTTATTTTAAGTCAGAATTCAATGTAAAACCAAAGTGTTGAAATACTGTATCAGGGTATCGGGTAACAGAGGCGCTGCGCCCTCACACCACAATGCAGATTTGACCCATTAAATGTTAAAGTCATGCCAGAAAACAATATTTCTGTTCGTCAAAAACTGTATAACTACGGTACTCCAAAAATAGGAAAATCGTGTCAATTTGAACTTTGTTTTTACGGCACTCCAAATAACTCGTAATCACTGGCTGTGAGTAAATATTCTCTAAACGTGTTTTCTGACCTGTCACATTGACCTGCAGAGATTTAACGAGCTAACCCGGCTAAAACTGAACAACACGAGAGGGTTAAATAAACATTAACCTCACTTTGTGCCGGTCAATGCACCTTTAGTATAAGAAATTTCTTTGTCTTGTAAAAACGTTTTTTTCCTCTCTTGTGGAAATGTCGTTGACTAAAAAAGCCATAATCTGCATTTGTGTTATTGTGGAATTCGGGGAAAAGCACAGTTCTGAATCAAATCAATCAAAAATATTTAAGTCTGCTGTATGGCTCCGTTATACAGTATTGCTAAATCCCAATGTGCACTCCTTTTTGTTGAAATATTTGTGACTCTTGAAGCCATTTTGGATTTTCTCGTTGCAACACAAAGACAAAACTTCTCCTCAAGGTCAAAGCGAGATCCCGTGTCGTCTAATCTCATGTGAACTCTTCCTCGCTCGCTGCTGCTATCTGCATTTAGCCACTTTATTCTCTGAGTGCTGTTCCATCACACAGGTTGTTTTCCCCCTGCTTCTCGCGGTGAAATGCAGCTTTTATTGATGTAACAGGTGCTTAGCTCGACACTGGCAGTCAAAATAACATCTCCTCGTCTGTTTGGCTTTCAGAGTGGAAGCTAAAGTTAGACATCTTTGAGGTTTTTCTGTCACTTGATGGAAGGTGATGCCGATGCATAATGCATGAGGAGAGAGGGGAAAGACTTCGTCTGGCGGCTTTTTATAGCCCACCAAAGCTACACACACACACACACACACACACACACACACACACACACACACACACACACACACACACACACACACACACACACACACACACGTCTCATTCGATGTAACCTCTCACGGATCAAGAAAGCGGGAGCAGAGGAAAAACAGGAGTCTGGCAAAGCGGCAACATTGTCGAGAATAAAAAATAGAAAGAAACAACAAGAAATGTTGACGTGCTATTTTCAGATGGCAGGGTCTTTTGATGCAAACAGAGGCGGGGG
>NW_011356284.1:95955-100955 GCF_000735185.1 Notothenia coriiceps
GCGGGTGTTTGTCTCAGAGATGGGCTTTAACAGAAATACTTTGTACGTGTGATCTTACAAGCTCCCCTCCGTCTTTGTTCCCACCGCTGCAACACTTCACTCAAAGTGTCTTTAGGTCGAAGTTAAAATGAGAAAAAAGAAGTTGTCACACAAGAGAGAGGGGGGTAGAGGGGGGCTGGGGATGTCACTTTATGTGCAGAAAGTGCTGGAAGAAAAGTCAAAGCAAAGCAAAAAGACTCCATGACAGGTAAGAGTCCTGCAAGTTAAAGTATGTTCAGCGAAATGTAGTTTAAGTAATAAAGTACTGGTTAAGTACTTCAGTCTTTAATCACTGCCATTGTCAACTGATTGCACATATTCCCCTGATTCTCCTTAGCAATGAAAATGAAAGTTAACACCTTTTGGAAAGTCCAAATTCACCAATCAGAATCCAGTATTCAACTAAACCGTGTTACACGATAAAAAATGACATGTGACGAAGGTTTTTGGACTTTTCTTAGATTTTCAGTGAGATATGAATATCATAAATATACATCTATATCTGCAGTGTCCATCTGTTTGGAATTACGTTTCCAAAGCAGGTACAGCTTGGCTTTTTAATGGGTTTCGTTGTTGAGCTATAGGAGAACAAATCTCAGTTAACTGTGTTTAAAGCAACACGTTCTACTCGTTAAGTGTCTTATAACTAACTTTCAGCAACTGTGTTCTGTTTGTTCGATCTTGGTATTTATTCATCTTGCAGTTCCTTCTCCCTTTAGATGAAATGCAAAAGAAGAAATCTCAGTGTTTTGCCACTGCGGGTTTCTTTGATGTTTCTTCTCCAGTACAGTTTTTCTGCTGCCAGTTTTTGAACCGTGAGCTCCGGGTCATATTCTCCCTTCATTGTCACCTCTTACTGAATAAAAAGGAATTTGTGAAAGGGGGGAGAGCACTTCAGAGTGAGTGGAGCTGGAGCAGAGAGGTTGAAATGGCTTCCTGAGTAACGCTGAGGGTATTACATAGTGAATCCTACCTTCTAAGCTTCGGGGGAATCCGGGTCTCTAACTGGGATTATCTTGAAGTATGTTTTACTGCCCAGGAAGCACAATTAAGAAGTTCCTCAGATTATTACCCCCTCGTATTACCTGAGGATCTTCTAACCGTAGGTATAGCATCACGCATCGGGGGTGATAATTGGTGAGAATGTAAATCTTTGTGACAGTGTTCAAACAAAGCGCTGACACAAAAAGGTGTTCTCGCTATTAGATTCATATCAAGACTAAATTAAGCAGTACATAAGCCAAGCTGAGAAAAAAGTGTTTGATCTCAAAGGAAATAGATCCAACAGCTGTTTGGTTCTGAGAATTAACATTTATTTTTAAAGAGTCCCTCTTATGCTTTTTTGGGGTAATCCCTTTCCTGTAGGTTTTGGTGCATGTAAATGGTCTGCAAAGGATAAAATCCAAAAATTCACTTGTGCTCCGATTGGCTAGTGCTCCAGCACATTGTACGTGATTGGCTAAGGGGCGGGACATCTCTAAGCAGTTGACCAATCACAACAGAGCTGGCCAGCTAACCAATCAGAGCAGACTGGGCTCTGGTTAATTAAAACAAGAGGATATTATCACCACCTAATTACATTTAAACGTTAACTTTATTCAGTATACTGTATGGCATTAGAACTGCATTGTCTCAGGATGTATTGTAAATGTTCTCTTTTGAGACACACAATGCTATTTGAAGCACCTGTAAGCTACACGTAACGCCATTAGCTTCCCTTGCAATACATTAATTAGCTCTGTAGGTTAGGACACTTCTCTTGGGCTAACTGAGACATGACTGATTGGATTTTAATGAAAGTTGCAGATATCATTAATCTAACCACCGTCAGCCTGCTGTCAGAACGGCTCATTATCATGTTTGCACTGATCAGATTTAGGAGAGAGAAATTATGTATCTCAGTACTGCGAAAGGTTGGCATCAATTACAGGTGACATACTGTATATCTGCTCATTAGCACAGCTTAATAATAGCTTGCAGGAACTGTAAATGAGTGTGGCTCAAGTCCATCAAACCTAAAATAACACATTTAACAGTGTACAAAGAGGGCAAAGTTAAAAGATGATATACAAAGAGAAAAAGACTCTAGATTTAACAAAAGAATGGTCCAGAAATGAGTCCTAAAACCTGGAAATTAGTCCAGGTTTTTTTAGCCCCTCCTGTTCCCTCGTCTGGAAGTCAACGGTTTTCGAATATGTTTTTGGTTATATGCAGTTTAACATATTTTTCTAAAAACAAGTGTCTAAATGAGACAACTAAACGTCATCACCCCAACATTAGCCGCCTTTAGCTTAGCGGTGGTGACGTGAAGTCATGTGACCGTGCTGTAGTTCCTTTATAGACCAACATTAGCCGCCTTTAGCTTAGCGGTGGTGACGTGAAGTCATGTGACCGTGCTGTAGTTCCTTTATAGATTAGAGATTATCCTCCTGAATAAATCGTAAACGTTTGTTTGCAAAAAGATCCTAACCATATTTTCCATACATTACAAAAATACATCCTCCCTGTAGCACTCTACACCAGCCAATGTCAAGAGGTACAAAACCCCCACAATAAATGTCAGAAATCCTGGCACCTCATTTGTTTGTTTTAGCTCAGTGACACACACACACACACACTGTATTATCCATGTGTGGTTCTCACCGTTTACATGGGTCCATTTTGTGACAGCCCAGAGAGAAAAAGCTCCCTTTCTGTCATTTTATCCCTGCTTTTAAGTCTCCCCCCCCAATTCCATTGCGCCCTCCCTCGCCCCTCTGCCTTTGCTCAATCAAAATGTATCAGGCAGGCTGGCGAAACACCGGTCTGCGTGGGCTGTTTATCCCGAGTCCTCCTGCACATATCAATGACTCGGCCCCCGCTGGCCCCCGGCAGGGAGACGTTCATATAAATTCAAGCCACACACACGAACGCCGAGGCACTCGTGTTGAGCATAGATGAGTAGCAGGGCGAGAGGGAAAGAGACAGAAGGATGGAGAGAGAGAGACAGACTGCCTTTCATTCTCATTGTGTTATTTATTATATCACCGACACCGCCACCCTGAAATTTGCCCTGAGGGCGCCTCGACAAACAGAATAAAAAAAAAGAAGAAGCTATATTACATTGAATGATAACAGTAAACATGTTTTACTTGCTTGCCAATCAGGAGCAGACACGAGCGAAATGGTGAAATGCTATTGAGTGGAGCGGGGAGGACGGATGTTTTAAGGCTGACCCAGAAGTCAGCATCGATATAGACTAAAAGCCAATGGGATTTTTTTCATTTAATTTCCGAACAATGCAGAAAATAATCTTTGTGGCAAACACACCTTCCTGATACTCTAATGTTCAGTTAAGCAGGTTAATCTCCACATACATATGAAGGCTATAAAGGAACTACAGCACGGTCACATGACTTCACGTCACCACCGCTAAGCTAAAGGTGGCTAATGTTGGGCTATAAAGGAACTACAGCACGGTCACATGACTTCACGTCACCACCGCTAAGCTAAAGGTGGCTAATGTTGGGCTATAAAGGAACTACAGCACGGTCACATGACTTCACGTCACCACCGCTAAGCTAAAGCTGGCTAATGTTGGCTATAAAGGAACTACAGCACGGTCACATGACTTCAATTCACCACCGCTAAGCTAAAGGTGGCTAATGTTGGGCTATAAAGGAACTACTTGTTAGAAACCGCCGTTTTTTTATTCACCGGTATGATATTTACTGACGTGTTTCATGTCGTAGAACAAAACGTTAAAATATCTTCAGCTTTCCCTCTGTCAAAAACAACAAAATAAGAGGTGCCACGTTAAGATCATCTCCCAAAGTGTCACTGAATCACCTCCAGCATCATTTTTGCTTTTATTCACATGGAGTTTTGTGTCATTTTTTACCCCCCACGGTGCTTTTATCCCTAAATGGATGTACCATTGGTTGGGCTCTTACCTCTAGCGTGCATTATCCCATTTTAAAAAACTCTTTTTTTTATTGACTTGTGTTTTCAGTGCAATGCATATTGATCGGTTTGCTATTAACATCACGTTACATGCTCTATTACTGCCTCTGTGCAATTATGCCGGCTGATTGTTGCCAGCTCCTGTCTTATTCACATTGTTTCCCATCTGTACCCTGCATGTTTATTGGAAGGAGCATGCATACTTAACTAAATACAAATGAAAAAGGACGGTTTGTTAATGATCAGGTGTGTCGGTGACCTCATCATTTATAACTGCGTTAGCATTTTGGCCAAATAAGACCTACAGTCTGACGATGAGTAAAATAATAACATATTTTTGAACATTAGAGCAAGGAAACATGTCAGAGTGGACGCACAAAATACACGTATTAAACTGAAATTTAACATATGTCCACCGAGCTTCAGGCTATTTAAAGAAATCTAACATACATTGCAGTTAGGGTCAGAATAGCTTCACATGTGTTGGTCTTTTATGCTAAGATATAAACAGGATTGCTTTAACAAGTATTTTTATCCTCACCAAATCTCTTAGAGGCCTCCATCAGATGCTTCCAATCCCTCCGCTACTTAGGTCCAATCTCTATTCAGCAATCCCCAATTATCAGTTCTGTTTCTTCTGACCAACAGAACTAATGAACACACACACACACACACACACACACACACACACACACACACACACACACACACACACACACACACACACACACACACACACACACACACACACACACACTCCTAACTTCAATTTACCACCTCTTATCAATTGTCTCCCTTTATCTGTTAGTGTTTTCTTCTCTCCATCTTAACCTCTCTCTCTCTGCAAAGCCTTTATTTACGAACATCGTTTCGGGTTGTTTTATGGCTCCCCTCACAAACGGAGAGCATGGAGAGGGGGAGAAAAAATGGAAAAATAAAAGATGAGAGGATAGACGAGGAGAGAGCAGGGCACTCAAGGCTGCTGAGGGATAAATAGAATTTAGGCAGGCAATGAGAAT
>NW_011356285.1:0-8714 GCF_000735185.1 Notothenia coriiceps
GGGGGGGGCAGGAGCTCCTGTGTGAATACACATACTATACAGAGATGCTGTATGAGAAACCAATGACATTTTGGAAAATTGCAATATACATTTATTTTAGTAGACCTCAACAATGGAATTATGATCGGTAGAAATGGCCATGACATGGGACCTTTTAAAATAAGTATGTTTATTACGCAACATAGATATGTATTAGTTTGTGCTTAAGTTAAGTAACAAAAGCAAGTAAGGAAGTAAGCGTAGATTTTTTGTTTCACGCAGGACTACTGCAGAACTTCCAGCGGTGAAAGTCCATGTTTTTTTATTTATCTCAGTTCCAGTATTTGGCAGATTGCTCTAACCCGTGGTCTTGCATTTAGTGTCATTACAGTGTTGCAGTTGATAAGCTTATCTCCATTTAGATAAACAATGCCATATCTCTTCAGAGCGTTAAGATTACAGTGAAAGTATAACAAAGAGTCAGTTAGTAGCAGAGCCTTCAGACTGCAACTTCTCTTGGATTGCCGTCTATGTGTAATTTCTTCAGACATGAGCTTTGTTTAAATGTAATAGGAATGAGGAGGTTGCTAAAAGTCAAGCTAATCAAGCTTTGAGATATCCTCCCTAGCCAGCGGCAGCATTTATTTGGCCTTTCCTGTTTAATGTTGGCTAAGTGGAGCCTTACGTGTGATGATAAACCTGAGACCTTATAACGAGCTCAGTCATAGCCATCGGGCACAGCGGCAGGAGCCAGAAACTCATCACAGCGAGGCTGCGCTCCTGTCTGCGCTAACCACAGCTCCGTCATCCTTTTTGACATTTTTGTGTAATGGTGCCCAGTGCGGTTGTAAGGCCAGCACGGAGGTAATTGCAAACAGGGACTCTGAAAGAAGAGCCTATTTAAAACAAACAGGTTTGAACTCTGTCCAGTCAGACTTCGTAAGCGATTCGGTCATTCATTGAAGGGACAATGAGGAGCTCTGTGATGGACGGCTATGAAGCAGCGGTTCATACAACCACTGATAAACGATGTGCCATATGTATATGTCTCTCCGAATGATATGTTATCTAATACGGAGCATGATCATTTGGGTCATCTCACCAGAGGATTTGTTTTCACTTGCCCCAGCATTGCCTCCATTAGTTCCACTTCCATTCAGTTGACCTGTGGCTGTGTGGCATCTGCGGCCTTACAATCACACACCACACAATTAGCCAATTGGAAAGACGAATTGTAATGCTGTCTGTATTTGTTATTATATTATATGATCTTGAACAATATATCACCCGTCCGGTTAGTATGATATCTTACGAAAGGTTATTTTGTGGTTTTTTTAGGCATTTTTCTGTGAATGTCCAGCAAAAGTAGCAATGAGTGCCCCTGTGCAAATCCTGTTTCGGCAACAAAGATCTTTTTTTAACAACAACAAAAGTGTTGTTACTTAAAGTGGACCTATTATGCTATATTGAAAAATATATTGTAGGGCCATAACTATACAAAACATGTCTGTGAAGTTTTTTGCTTAAAATACCAAACAGATCACTCATTGTAGCCATGCCTCATACTGCTCCCCTTTTGCAGCCCTGTTAGAGAAATGCGGATTTTGGGTCCTTAGCATGAAAAAAAGAGGAGGCGGAGCTAATGCCTGATCAGAATTCTACCGGAGATAAAGTTAAATTCTGCTGTGATAAAATGCTATCCTGTTCTAAACCACATCAAAGATTATTTCTGAAACAGTATGGAGCTCAAATGCTTTTTCTCTTGCGGGTTTATCACAAGGTGAGTTCCTTTTTTTATTTCCTGCTTTTTGTGGTCTCCAGTACAGGTTAGCTCTGAGTGTTGGCGAGGCTTGCTAATGTAAACAAAGACGAGATTACGTCCAAAACACGTCAGGCATTTTTTTCTGATAGCAACTTTCTGTGGGTCTGCCGCCGATTTGACGTAATATCGGCAGCAAATCTGTATCTGCTCGTTGTACCCCCGTTTTTAAAAGATTTGGATACGGAGGAAAAGAGAAAGGGTTTTATTTTCTGACACTGCGTGAGTTCCCGGACACACCGGGGACACATTTTTATGTATAAAAGACATCACAAAGTGCATTTTGCATTATAGTTCCCCTTTAAGTATGGAAGTTTCGTTACAAAGTCTGGTTTATTTGGAACTACCCATCCCCACCCACATCCTCATGACGCAGATTTTTTTACACCTGTCCTATGTCACAATTACGTGGGTTATATATACATTTCTCAAACTTTACATAGGTATAAGACCAAACTGTGATAGAGAACAAGCTCTCAGTGTTGAGGGAAAAGCGTTTCTTATGTTTAGTGCACTGGTGTTCACATTTTTTCCAATCAGCATCTGGAGGTCCTTATGAACAGAAACATAAATATCTACATGACCTACAGTGATTTGAGTCGCAATAAATCCAAACATTGAAAATATTACATGTAAATAATCCAGCTGTTTCATAATCAAATGAAAGAGGACACGAGTCATTTCTGTCAGACACACAAATACAAGTCATCGTGAAGAATCGTCCTGGCTCTTGAATACATGTTGCACTAAGTGACTTTTGGTAAGGAAAACCCAAAAAAGTCAGCAGTATGCCTCAAAGGACATTTTCATATCTGTTGCCTCCAATATTGAGGGATAGGTTATTACGTGTTGCAGCCTCCATGATCATGATCCAGCTATATAACTGCTAAGTCCATGTCAGGATCCACAAGACATGGGTTGGGTTGCCTTCAAGCATTATAACACTTTATTTCACAAATGGCTAAAGAGTCATGTTATAAATCGCAAGACTTTGTTTTAATTCCCACTCAATGAATGTCAAATCAATGGCTGTCATGTTTCTTTGAGAGAGAAAGTATCCCTTAGCCATTAGTTAAAGTGTTACTTGGAATCGCATGACGGATTCATGTCGCAGGTGCTACTGTAGTTTGCATTGATCACATGTTAAGCCCAACTCAGATGTGTGATGAATGACACTTGCTCCAATTCTGACGTACTGTGTCACATCCCACAAACAGAAAGTATAGAATATCTATATATTTTTTTAAACCATTTTTCTTTTTAAAAGAAGGTGAAATATTTCCGTTCCCAGATTATGCAAATATTTTCCTTTGACTATGTTAAAGGTCCTTTGATATATGGAGAGTTAGGATTATATATTTGGTAAATGGAAATAATATCTTAAACTGTAAAGCAGGGAAACCATTGGCTTTGCAAGGCAAGTTGCAATGCACATCTGTATCTACAGGACTGTCTCAGAAAATTAGAATATTGTGATAAAGTTCTTTATTTTCTGTAATGCAATTAAAAAAACAAAAATGTCATACATTCTGGATTCATTACAAATCAACTGAAATATTGCAAGCCTTTTATTATTTTAATATTGCTGATTATGGCATACAGCTTAAGAAAACTCAAAAATCCTATCTCAAAAAATTAGAATAGTTCCTCAGACCAAGTAAAAAAAAAAGATTTATAACAGCAAAACACAATCAAACATTTGAAAATGTCCATCTTTTTTTTTTACTTGGTCTGAGGAACTATTCTAATTTTTTGAGATAGGATTTTTGAGTNCTGTTCACTCTCCTTCTTCTCTCCCTGTATCGCTAATAATTCTCTTCACTTACTTTCCTCTCCGCTTCTCTCTGCCGCGCTCTCATCTCTTCTTCTGTGTTTCTCTGGCTGTATCGCTCACTCGTCTCTTCTTCTGTGTTTCTCTCCCTGTATCGCTCACTCGTCTCTATCGCCCCCTGTCGGCAGCGGTTAAAATAGAATCGCCCCGTCAAAATTAATTCCCCTATTAATGTATTGACTATAGGTCCGGGTCCGTATAGGTCGGCGTCTGGGTCCGGATCCGGACCGCGGTCAGCCTGTTGCCGACCCCTGGCTAATGGCTCGATTGCGCCCTTGGCCAAGAGGACGGACAACTCTTGGGCCAGAGCTAAGGCCTTCGCTGGATCGCTGACAACTGTCATTTTGACCCGGCCGAAGGCCAGGGGCCGGAACTGCAGTTCGTAGCTCTGGATTAAGGTGGAACCACCCAAGGGTCGGAAGTACATGCAGCCCAGTAACTGAACTGNGTGTGCCTTGGCAGTCTCATGAGAGCGCGGCAGAGAGAAGCGGAGAGGAAAGTAAGTGAAGAGAATTATTAGCGATACAGGGAGAGAAGAAGGAGAGTGAACAGGCGTGTTAGCGGCAGACAGGGAGAGACAAATAATTACACATGGCGCTCTTCATGACGAGGAAAGTGGACAGTGAGAACAGAGCTTTTAACCCTGAGTGGACGGACTCATTCATGTTCATCCTGCACACTGGGAGCACAGAACCAGTGTGTCTCATTTGTTCAGAGACCGTGGCGCTAATTAAAAGTGCCAAAACGCCACTGAGACAAAACTCAAAGTGCTTGACCAAACATTCCCTCTCAAGTCAGAACTGAGGTCACAAAAAATAAGCAGTCTCAGAGCCCAATATGATCAGTCGACCAGGATCAAAATTAAAATTAAATATCGTTCCAGGGCAGGCTAACCGAGGCTAACCAATGATTCTGCATGTGTATGAGAATGGCCCTGACACCATTTCAGCCCAGATTTACAAACTCCTGGCAGGACAAGCTCGAGTTCAATTCTCGCACTGAATAAAAAAAAAGTGAGTGAGGGACTGCAATATACAGTAAGAGGGAAAGAAAGAGAAACTTTAAAACTGTTCAATTGTTATGATGTGTAAAGACTGATATTGTTCTATAATCGTCTGAAACTGTTAAGTCATGATGTGAAACGGTTAACAAAGAAAAAGGGAAACTCAAGCTGCTGCTACACTTTATTTTATGAATCTAAAATTAAGCACTTTTAAGATGCACACATTTTCAAAAGCTATTTTATTTATTTTCTCCTATTTTATTTTTAAATGCAGCCCGAGAGGAACATTAGACATATCCACAGTATTTACTGTATATCTGTGTAGTTCAATGTTAATTGACAATTAATATTGTTGTTTATGAATTGTACTTTATTTGATTGGCAGTCAGTTGTTGAATACATGCAGACGTTGATAAAGCTACAGGCTACTTCAATACATATCACACTAATTCATAAAGCAACTTAGACATTTTGATGTTCCGGACTTTTGCATGGGAACAATTTCTCTAACTGGACCTCGTTGAATTTTAGTTGAATACCCCTGCATTAGACCCTCTGCTCAGCCGGGGGGGTTCTACTCGTGAGCAAGAAAGTCGGCGGATTTCGTCTGATCTTGGACCTCAGAGGAATCAAGAGATTCCTGAAGGTGCTGCCATTCCACATGCTGACCACAGCACATGCACAGGGTGGTTCGCAACCGTGGACTTGAGGGATGCCTACTTCCACGTGCCAGTTGCATCTCACCACCGGAAGTTCTTGATGTTTTCCTTTCAGGGCCGACACTATCAGTTCCGGGTGCTTCCCTTTGGTCTCTCCCTCTCTCCAAGGGTGTTCACCAGGGTCGTGGCGGAAGCTTTCGCACCCCTGCAGGCGCAGGGCTTGAAGGTCCTGCCATATTTAGACGATTGGCTGGTTTCACTCTGCCCCTCCATGTGAGGTCGGCCCAGACCCTAGGGGTTTTTAAATCCTCACTAAAAACACACTTTTTCTCTCTGGCCTTCTAATCAGAGCGGAGTATGACACCTGACTATTCCCTGTGTTTTTGTTTTTTATATTTCTGTTTTAAATTATTGTCTTTTATTGTGAATGTGTGTTTTTATTATATGTACAGCACTTTGGCTCGACCAAAAATCGCTTTTAAATGTGCTATATAAATAAAACTTGATTTTATNTGGCGTCCTCTGTGGATCTGTAGGCAAACTGTTGTGGGTCAAGGGTGGGTGGGAGGCAGGCCTTAATGTGATGTAGCAACAGCCTCTCAAAGCACTTCATTATAACAGGTGTGAGTGCTACAAGGCGGTAATCATTAAGGCTTTCTGTGGTTGTTTTTTTGGGAACAGGAACAATAGTTGCAGATTTCAGGCATGCTGGGATAGCAGAGTGTTTCAGGGAAAGATTGAAAATTGTGGTGAAGATCTGTGAAAGCTGGCTGGCACATGCACTGAGCACCTTCCCGGGTACTCCATCAGGACCAGCAGCCTTCCTAGGGTTAACTGTTCTGAGCACCCTTCTCACATCATGCTCGTCTACAATGAGTGCTGGAT
This sequence comes from Notothenia coriiceps, assembly GCF_000735185.1. Lineage (NCBI taxonomy): Eukaryota > Metazoa > Chordata > Actinopteri > Perciformes > Nototheniidae > Notothenia > Notothenia coriiceps. The sequence continues at coordinate 6,177 of NW_011356285.1, forward strand.
GCTGTTGTTGGGGGCTGGTGTGGTGTAGCTGATTGCTGTTGAGGTGTGTCAAAGCGAGCAAAATAACTGTTCAGCTCCTCTGCCAGCGACACACTTCAGTCTCCAGTTGTGAGTTCACAGCCTCTGTAGTTTGTGATGCTCTGGATGCCCTGCCACAACTGTATTGGGTTGTTGCTGACGAGGTGTTCCTATCTTCGTCTTGTAATCTGCCTTGGCCATTATAATTCCTCTCCTCAGGTCAGCGCGAGCAGCACTGTACAGAGCTCTGTCCCCTGACCTGAAGGCAGAATCACGAGCCCTGAGCAGCATGTGGACCCGGCCAGTCACCATGGGTTTCTGGTTAGGGAAAGCCCTGATGCATTTGACCACCGTGACATACTCAATACAGAACTTGATGTATGCTAGAACAGACTCTGTGAATGTTGTCAGTTCTATGTGTTCAAATACCTCCCACTGAGTATGTTCAAAACATTGAGAAAGCGCATCCCCAGGCCAGGTTGTAACAGTCTTTATGGTAGGATTGGATGTTCGTCTGAGGGGGGTGTATGCTGGAGAAAGCAGCAGGGAAGGATGATCTGACCGGCCTAGGCGGGGGAGAGGTATGGCTCTGTATGCATGCTTGATGTTGGGGTACACATGATCAAGAGTGTTTTCCCCTCTTGTCGTACACTTCACATGCTGGTAGAATTTCGCCTGCGCCGCCTGCGCCGCCTGCCTGTTCCGACAACAATCCACGGGGATCCCGGCGATCTCGCCACCTCGTCTGGGATAATAATAATATTGATTACTTGTGATTTAATTTTTTTATATATATTTAGATAATTAATGAATTGGGTTGTTTTGTGTCCATGCCAGTAGGTTGCTGTGAAAATATGATTTCCGAGTTTGTTTCAGTTGACTGTAGGCCTATGTCAAAAAATATTTCGGAAAAGCCCAAATCAAACATGTGTAAGTATCAATATTTTTTTTAAATCTTTGAGCATATGCACATGGTCACTTCAGGTCGACTGACATGTTTTACTGCAGCAGAGGAGCTCAGAGTGCCGAAAACAACCACAGAAAACCTCAGAGCTATGACTGCTCACGCTAGCATACATGTGCTGCCGCTTGTTTGACAGACAGAGGACTTCAAAACATTTCAGAAAACTCTTTGTCCAGTGTGTAAATGGGAACATTCAGCGACTGTATTCCGGTGCTACGCACAAGGAAAACGCTCTTGAACTTGGAGACTCGACTTCATCTGCTGCCAACTTTGCTTCTTCTGTGAAAGCCCGGACAAAACAGGTAACCTAATACTGTGTAGGGCCTACGACTTAAACTCGGTCCTTTTAGTGTGACTGTCTTAGTTATCAGCTTATGTTAGTTTATGAGTAATAGCATGTCGGGTGTCAGTTAGCCGGAGCCAATGTCCAGTTAGGGGCCCTTTAAGGTTAAACTGCCTAACTCTTATAAGAACTAAATGTTAAACCAGCAAGTTAAAACCTACCCAAGTGTTGTAAAATGAGTTGTGTCCCAGCCAAAAGCATTATGACTAGTACATTTAGAAAAAGCTGTGCATATTTCTTCATGAAGTTAATTGTTAAGCTATTTTATTTGACTGTACTATCAGTGACAGGGTGAATGATGTAAGGATTTAAAAACTATAAGCTTCAGGATACTTTTGGGTGCATGCATATTCAGTAGCCTATCTGGCTATCATGTGATTAACTTAAATGTGTTTTCTTCATATGCTGCCAATGTGTTTGCTTCCTCTTTTTCTGATCACTTCTTGCATAACAGTGGCCCACTGCTGACAGTCAAAGGTCAGGAGCTAGCTACAAAGTCAGGGTGACTAACATGTTTGCTAAAGCTTCAGGATATTCTTGCATTTCCCCAATAATATGCTCCTTGGGTTATGATTTTTTTCTGGTTTATGGCCACTGATTCAACCTTAGACTTAGAGACCAAATATTGTTCATCAAGACCCTCCCTCTGGAACTCACTCCCACAACCCATCAGAGACTGCACCGACCTCACCACCTTAAAAAAACTCACAAAAACTCACCTCTTCAATCTGGCTTTTAATGTGTGATTGTTTTTGTATTATTTGACTTTAACTTTAACTATATATTTATTTGTTGTTCCTTTCTTCTCTTTTCTTTTCTCTTCACTATTATCTGTAAAGCGTCTTTGAGCACCTGTAAAAGCGCTAACAAATTAAATCTATTATTATTATTATTATTATTAAGACCAGTAGAGGAACTAAGGAGCCCTCTCTATCTGGTCACATTTTGGTGACATTCTGATCATTATATCCAGAGATGGCGGACCCCTGATGTTTGGTAGGATCCAAACATCAAAAATAAAATAGTTTAGCAGTAAAATATTTTTGTACAACCATCCACAAGACCTATGAAAAAACATAGTCATGCTTTTTTCTACTTTTGGGTAAGGGCAACTCAAAGCCTTTTTTTGTGTGATTTGTCTACAAGACGTGAAGTATGACAAACTAAATGTGTGTAAACAGAAGAAGTCCCCCAGATTTAGGTTTGCTAAACA
>NW_011356285.1:16454-21475 GCF_000735185.1 Notothenia coriiceps
TGGCTGCGGGCGCCTGATAAGCCAACATCCCCCACTTTCATCACTTACAGCGCCCATCGTACAGGGCAAATGAAAAGTGCAACCGGAATGAAAAGGGTGTTACATTTACTTAATTATGAATGTTGTTACATCAAGGCCAACAATTAGGATGAGCGCCAACGGTCAAACATGTTTTTCCCCTCCCAGAGCTACCAGCGCAGCGCCCCCCAGATCTGGTGCCCAAAAATCGGCCCTAATACATACAGTGGCAAGTGCTGCGCCACCGCTATTTGTATATAGGGGAAACACTGCGTTATGTTCTTTTAGTTTTTCCCGGATGCTGTTTATCCCGCTACTTCAAGAAACCACTTTAACCACTAACTACATCACAGCTCCTACTGCTGGGTAAAAGTGTAATAAAAATGATCTGGAAGGAGGATTAAAACAACAGAATATTAATTGTCGTTTGTGAATTGAAATGCCCTTTGCCTAATAATAGCAGAAAAATAAGAAAATGCTCACTTCTGTACTTTGAGAGGTTTAGTTTAGGAAGATTAAGGTGGTAGTAATCAGCAGTGAATATTCGGCGCTCGCACATATTTATCATGTGTAACGTTACTGTTGAAACTACGGATAAAGCAGCTTCATCATGGCAACTGGACAACAACTAAGCTAAGCTACTACTTACAGCATTCAGGTGACTTTTCATAGTTCTTGTGCCCAAAGTTTCCGATAGAATTTGTTTTTGCCGGTCAACATGCAACATGTATGATTCGATATTAAACAAAAACAAAATACAATTTTTTTTTTTTTTAAATCATGTCACTGAGGGCCCTCTTTGCTCAAGGGCCCCTGGGCACTTGTCCAGGTTGCCCATATGGTTAATCCGGCCTTGTCTACAGGCCAGGCATATGTACTACAGCGTCTCCAGCGCTTTCGAACGGCAATGTCCGTGGCTGTCTCCTCCTGATTGGTGGAGTTGGCCCAATAGCCGTAGCGCCACTTCTGTGACGTCACAGAACTGTTCAAATCTGTATCAGTCTGTATCAGATCCGTTGCAGCCCCTTTTTAAGAGATTTGGGTAAGGAGGAAAAGAGAGAGGGTTGTGTTTTCTGACACTTGGTGAGTTCCCTGGAACACCGGGGACACGTATTCATCTATAAAAGACGTACAAAAGTGCATTTTGCATGATAGGTCACCTTATAGTAGATTAACTACATTATTCAAAAGTGTACAGTAACTTATAATAACACAGGAATAATACACGGAGCGCTCTCTCCCTCTCCTGAAAGCCCGTCAGTATCTCATGCAGCTCGCGGATCCAGTAATGAATGACCCGAAATAAAAAATAAACATATCTATAACTAGTTACGGTAGTTTGAAAGGTAATTAAAATAGCTAAGTGTGATTTTCTAACCTGAAGTGTGTGTTTTGCTCCACTCACCGCTGCATGTGATCATGCAGAGCTGCGTGTCGACTCGTCAGCAGCAGCTGGTCTCTCTCTCCCGTCAGATTAGACTTCACTCGCGTTTATGTCCATATCGATCAGATCTACGGTAGCTATTGAAAGCGATGTCAGGCGCCGAAGCTGAGATTGTATATATTACATTTAGAAACAAAAACAGTAGGCCAACGACCGGATATTCGGGTTCAGCCCTACAGGGTTCTTGCTTTTTTTTGTATCTTCAATGTTTTTGCAGTTATTGTACATTTTTGGGGTTAAAAGGGTCTGCTGAATGAAATCTAATGTAAACCTTTATCAAAAGTTTATTGATTTGAGTAGTGAAAGCATTCTTCGGAAATAAACGTAAGCTACAAGAAAAGATTCTCACCAGCCAAGAGTTTTTTTACTTGAGTGGCAAATTACGTAATTTTGTACCATTTCACCTACTCTATCTTCAGGTCAGTACTGCATGCCGGAGGAGGGGGTGAAGCTTACACCACGCGGCCAGCTGCTGTCCACCTCGGAGATTCTGACCCTGGCTCGCCTCTTCGTCAAGGAGGGGGTGGAGAAAATCCGCCTCACTGGAGGAGAGCCCCTCATCAGACCTGATATCCTGGATATCATCGGTACGGAGAAATTGAGTTGAAAGAGTCTTGTTATTTCATCTCATGGAAGGGTGCATTAAACCAGGACATATCAATTATTATTATTATTGTATTTGGTACAGAACAGAGATGCACATAAAGAACACGACAGTATGATGAGATGAGACAATACCAGCTCACATGTGTGTGTGTGTGTGTGTGTGTTTATATATATATATATATATTTAAGACAAAATAAAGTTATTTTGCTTTTTGGGGTCTCGCTTTCTGTAGTGTGTTGTATAGGTTTTTGTCCATCTAAATTGTCAAAGGCTAAACTGCCAAAGTTCCCTCCAGAGGGAGTTTTTTTTCCCACACACTCAATCAGAGCAGACTGGGCTCTGGTTTCAGACAGAGGGTAAAAAGAGGTGCTGCAGCACAGGCAGTATGAGAAAAATAAAGACCGTTTTGATAATTAAAGCATATAAATGTGACGTTTGGATTCTTGGACCCCAAAGCAGAGACAGACAAAAGTAAAGTTCAAGGTGTTTAATAATACTAGGCCAAGGCAGGTACTGTCAACAGGGAGCTGGCTGGTAGCAGAAAGGTCCAAAAACAAACAGAAGGAAAACGTTCCTGGCCAAAAACTCAAAAAGTTGCACAAAAACTGCAAAGAGAAACAAAAACTCGGCTTGGGCTGCAGAGAGGCACTCTGGATCGACGAACAGCATATAATACTCTGGCAGAGTAGTGAGGTGAGGGCCAGGCTCTTAAAGAGAGGGTTGATTAGGGAAGTGAGAACAGGTGTGCCTCATCTGCAGCCAGGAGAATACCAGCCACGCCCCCTGTCACACACCAGTCCTGCAGAGAAGGAGAGGAAGAGCAGAGAGGGGAAAAAGGAGCAAACACAACAACCAAAAACCCCAAGCATAAACATAACAGTAAACATGTCCCAGTAGAGGCGCAAAATACAAATATGAAATTGAAAATTAGCAACATATGGCTTTCATTTATGGGATTTACATTAAGATTGAATATAAGTAAGCTATCAGTGATTCCTCTTTAAACCCTGTTGACTAGACAAGAGCTTTTCTAAGGCACACAAGGAGAGGAGCAGTAGTGGGTTTTCCATGCATGCCTTACGGTCAAGTCATACTTGTGGTGGGGAAAATGATTTGTCACAGTACGGCTATGTGCTTAGTCTAATGAAGCATTATCCCATCATTTTACAGCCTAATTTTAATATTAACCATTGTAATTAAGGCGATCAGTTCCTGACAATTGCGCTTGTGTGCGCAACATTAAAGCATGACAAACGTGAACAAAACATGTGTTGTGACCAATGGGCAATGACTATGTAGAAAGGAGACCTATGGCTTCCTCATGCCCAATACAGATCATCAATTATCTGTCATGTGACAAGCCTCCACTATGACCTTACATGGCCTCACTGTATTCTTTGAAGATGAATAGTGTAGTTTTTTTAATGCAGGCTAGGACTGGACCATGACAGTCGTTTTTAATGTCCAGCCGTAATCATGACATAACAAGTGAAATGTTAAGGTTTTGTTAATAAAAGCTTTCTTGCATATTGATCATGAGGTACTGTGCAAAAAAGCAGAAAACTCAATGTACATTCAATCATTCTCTCTTTGACGTTGAGGACATCAACCCATTTTATGCAATGACACTAATATGACTACATCCCCCAAATTGGGTTGCACATTTCCAAGCTTGTGTCTAAAGTACTCTGTGAGTACAGGTTGATTACAACTAGTGATTTACTTTATAAAGTAGCACCACATCACACAAATGTCTAGGTAAGTCTTAAAGGGTCCCTATTATGCTCATTTTCAGATTCATAATTATATTTTCTGCCTCTACTGTGACATGTTTCCATGCTTTAATGTTCAAAAAGGTCTTCATTTTTCTCGTACTGCCTGTTCTGTAGCACCTCTTTTCACCCTCTGTCTGAAACCAGAGCCCAGTCTGCTCTGATTTCATTTTGTAAACCATTCATATAACTGTTATTAATCTTCAATGAAAAGGAGCCATTTATACGTGAATATTACGTTGTGTGATTATTTAGCACTCTCTCCGTTTTTCCTTTTCCTTGTGCTCATGTGTCTCTCCCTCTACAGCTGAACTGAGGAAGTTGGAGGGCCTGAAAACCATTGCAGTCACAACCAACGGCATGAACCTGGCCAGGCTTCTGCCTAAGCTGAAGGATACCGGTCTTAACCTGATCAACATCAGCCTGGATACACTGGTCCCGGCCAAATTTGAGTTCATTGTCAGGCGGAAAGGTACAGAAATGTGTTTGAGTGTAAGCTTAAGCGATTTGATAATAATAATAATAATGGCTTTAATTTATAAAGCACTTCATATTTGCATTCAAATCCCGAAGTGCTAACATCGTAAAAAGAATAAAAAGCAATAAATAAAAATAAATAAGTAAAAAGAATAAAATAAGATAAAAGGGTGATAATAAGTAAGTAAAATGTCTAGGGAAAGGCTCTATTGAAGAGGTGGGTTTTGAGGCCTTTTTTAAAAACCCTCCACGGTCTGTGATGCTCTCATGTGGTCGGGGAGAGCGTTCCACAGACTGGGGGCAGCCGAGCAGAAGGCCCGGTCTCCCATGGTACGGAGCTTAGTCCTCGGGGGTTTGAGGAGGTTTGAGTTGCTGGAGCGGGTGGTCCGCACGGAGGTAAGGGGGGTGAGGAGTTCCTTAGAGGTGGTAAAGGTAGTCGACTAGTCGACTACCTTTACCACTAGTCGGCGCTGTAGGCCCTAGTCAACTAGTCGTGAAAAAAATGGAGGTAAACNCAGCCGAGCAGAAGGCCCGGTCTCCCATGGTACGGAGCTTAGTCCTCGGGGGTTTGAGGAGGTTTGAGTTGCTGGAGCGGGTGGTCCGCACGGAGGTAAGGGGGGTGAGGAGTTCCTTGAGGTATGGAGGGGCTGTACCAAAGATACACTGGTGTGTGAGGACGGAGACCTTGAATTCGATCCTCAAT
>NW_011356285.1:22445-75429 GCF_000735185.1 Notothenia coriiceps
GGTATTTACAGAGGGAGTTACCAGCCAGCGTGACACTGCCATGGTCTGTGCAGATGAAAAATGATGTGTGACTTTTGCCAAAAAAGCTCCGCTTCTGAGGGAATAAATGTAGATTTTACATATCAGTGTTTTTTGGCCAATCATGGATTCAGACAGCTTAGAAAAGGAAGCAAACATTTAACGCTGAAGTATGTTGTAAAGCTCTGCCAAGTAGCCCACATTTGGAGAACATGAATCCATTTTAAGTGTATGTGCTTGTAGTATGGCTCTATACATTTTTATTTAAAACGTCCCTCCAATCATACTCCGTCTTTGCCTCGTAGCACTAAATTCAAGATATCACAGTAAAACGAATGTGTTCATATAATGATTCATAATTGAATGACGTTTAAACACTCATAATCAATTTCTATCCATGTTTTTCCTCAAGGGTTCCACAAGGTCATGGAGGGCATTGATAAGGCCATCGAAATGGGCTACAACCCTGTCAAGGTATTTTGTTCATCTTTTTAAAATGTTTTACCTAGGAACCAATTTATATTTTTGCTTAGTTTTATGTCTTAACAAGAAACAAAATGTTAATCTTCTTATTTCTTGCATCTCGTTTATGTTTGATTTGTTGTATTATTTGTTGTATCTTTGACTTTTAAAACACATTTTTTTAAACAAACAGATTGATGTCTAATATAGTAAAAATCTTTTATATTTCCTTAACATTTTAAATCCTTCTTATCATGTCTCTGTCTGAGAAAATATTTGTATGTTTTAATCTTCCTATTTCTTGCATCTTTTTTACCTGTGATTTTAATTAAATTATTTTTGTCATTTAATATGAACGATGTTTACAGAAAACAAATGTACGGTTACTGAATCATACGTTTTGGAAATAATATAGCTCGATACTCATAAATATGAGGAACTCTTTTCAGTGATACATTTACCATGTTTATTTGGACCTCTTGTTGTCTCTTAATAATCTGATAACCTTTTTGAATGCTTCAACTATGTTTCCTCTCACTAACTCTTAATGCCAAAGTGCTGTGGCAGCACAGTGTCGTAACAATATTGCTGAATATAATATTTCCTCCATGTCCTAACACTTGCCCTCAAAGGTTAGAAAGTCATTGAGCTGCACTCTGATTTGCTGTCTGTGTCTAATGCTACCTACCATAGTTCCCTACTGCATTGTGACTGGAAGAAAGAGAAACAAACTAATGAACAAAGCAACACTCTGAACAGGCTCACATACCCTGCTGTGTTGCCCCTTGCAGGTTAACTGTGTGGTGATGCGAGGCCTCAACGAGGATGAGCTGCTAGATTTCGTGGCGCTGACAGAGAAGAAGCCTCTGGATGTGCGCTTCATTGAATACATGCCCTTCGATGGTGAGTGCTCCCTTCCCACAATGTCTTGTTACGCAGGTCTGAAAACTGAAGAGTCATATTACAGTCATAGTTTAGACAAAGTTGGGATGTATGATATGATCTGAGCACAGATACAGTAGTGTGCACCTTTCAAGCTGGTTTGAAAACTGCCAATAAACAAAGATAAAAAACAAGTGCAGCCCAAGACCCCAGGAAATAGCAGCCAAACCATGGATGTATAAAGAGAACAACGTTGGAGTGGGGACCTCGTTCATTCCTATGAACGTTGCTCAATTGCACATTAAGCCAAATTGGCCTGCCCCTTGAGAGCAAAAGTACCCGTAACCGTATCCGGGCCCATAGAGTGTGCACGGTTGGGTTTTCAAATGAATGAAGAGGTAAAAGAACTCTGCATTCAGCTTTTAGCACACTTTACAACTTTTACTCCCTATTGAAGAAATAAGGGCTATGTGTCCATAGTGGGTAATACATTTTGTTTAAAAAAATGATCTGCTGATTTACAGACGGCGGTAATTTGTTTCAACGTCCTGCACACTTCCTCAGGGCTTGGGCCAAAAGGTGGTACTACAACTTTGTCTGTAAATCAGCAGACACTGAATCAACCATCTTCAGTTCAACTTGCAGAAACCTAACTGATGTACTACTACACACACATAGGTTGTTATATTGCCTAGGAGCTGAATTGTGCTGTAGCTTGTGCTACAATCTACATGACAATGCTTCTCTCCTCTCTGCAGGAAACAAGTGGAACTTTAAGAAGATGGTGAGTTACCAGGAGATGCTGGACCACATCAGGCAGCAGTGGCCCAACCTGGAAAGGCTGGAAACCGGACACACAGAAACAGCCAAGGTCAATACCTCAAACTGCACTTCATATTTCTCAAGTATAAATGTTATGGCTTATTAAAAGCTAATGTACTTTCTTGCTGTTTGTGTCCTAATGGTTGCTTCCACTTATTATTAAACACTTTGAATAAACACGTCAGCTTAATGAAATATAATGTGTTGATCAATTAGTTAGGATCCAAAAAAAGCAATGATGCTATTACCATTCAATCCTGTTGAGGTTATTGACTGTGGACATTGGTCTTACTTCTGGCAATTTGAATCGTTCTAAATGACTTGAATGTTAGTTCGACTCTAATCTTTCAGCACACATCTGTGTTCCTGGAGTCATTAGTTTATAATAAGTTGGCCAACGAAAAACTGAAATACAAGAGAAAATCTAAATCTTCTGACACATCTGATCAAAGCAATTTGCCAAATCAATCATTTTATTATTAAATGCGCCACATTTTAGAGTATTCTTTTTCTAGGATAATTGTTTGACCCTTATTTATGTCTTGTTACAGACATTTAAGGTCCCAGGCTTCACAGGGCAGGTGGGCTTCATCACCTCCATGTCTGACCATTTCTGCGGCTCCTGCAACCGCTTACGTATCACTGCAGACGGCAACCTGAAGGTAAAGATACAGTTGGGCTTCTAGAAGTATTGATGTGGTCTGATTTAGTATTAATATTTTGTAATGCAGTATTTGTGTTGGTACATACCCATACATTTACATATTGTTAATGATCCCATCGTTTCTTTGGAACCTTTATGAATTCTATTTGAAATGTCTTCGCTTCACTCCCTCTTACCTTTCTCCTCTCAGGTGTGTTTGTTTGGGAACACTGAGGTGTCTCTGAGAGATGTGTTGCGCTCCGGAGTATCGGAAGAAGAGCTACTGCAAATCGTTGGAGCTGCTGTTGGCAGGAAGAAGAAACAACATGCAGGTAGACTTGTGTTCGTTTGAGTTCATTTATAGTAAACGCATCAATGTGGAGTGTAAACCCCTAAAAAGCATTTTTGCACTTTCGGTTCACTCGTCTCTAAGTCAATGGGTTTTTGGTTAGCCTGAAATAAGGTCTTTGGTTTATAAAGGTTTGAGAGGTGTTCACGTTTACTTATTCGGTCAGTAAATACCCCACTTTTACCCCAAATGTTCAGGTCAAGTCAAAGTCAAATTTATTGTCAATCTTCCAGTTTGTGTGTACAGACAGAGAGATTAAAATACTGTTTCCCACAATCCCGAATATAAAAACAAATGTATATAGAATATCAAAATAAAAATATTTGTGCGAATATGTATGTATATACACAGTCAAAGACGCATCCTTACATGTGCACATATTAAGACCTAAATAAAAACACAACAATCAATATATACAAAATAACAGTCACTTCAATATTTTGAGAATGTACATTAGTGCAGATTGTCCATCGAATAAAACAAACAAACAAATGCTAACAAGTGGCTAAAAGAGACTAACCGTCATCATGCTAAACACTAGGGATGCCCCGATCGATCGGCCGATATTCACTCTCGGCCGATCGATCGGTGCTCTCTATAAAGGCAGATCACATGGCGTAAAATACATGACACTTTTCTCTGTGCGCGGCAACACAAGCTCGCCAAAATGGCTTCACCGGTCTGGCATTATTTTAAGGTGTCCGAAAAAGACAATAAAATAGCGGTATGCAACGAGTGTGAAGCAGAAAACCTGAGGCTCTGCCCGCTGTGACGGACCGGTGAGCGGAGCAACACACACTAAGAGTTAGACCTTACATACTTAGCTATTTTATCTACCTCTGGAACAAGCTAAACTAGTTATACATATATTTATTCCTCACTGTCGGATCACTCATTACTGGATCAGCGAGCTGCATGAGACGATACTGACAGGCTGTCAGGAGAGAGAGCGCTTCCGCTAATCTCCCGTGTTATTATCCAAAGTTAATGTAAACTTGAATAATGTACTTCATTTGAATGTAATAATTATGCTGGTTGTTGTTTGTGGAAGCGCCAGTGAATGAGCTCCATTAACTGAGTTTTAAACAGCACTTTAAATGGAAGATCCCCATAGGCCCCGCCCAATCGGATCGGCGATCGGTGTCAGCCGATACTGATTCCGGCGATCGTCCCCAAAATTGGCGATCGGAGCATCCCTACTAAACACTATTCCTCATGTAGCTTAGATCTGGTGACATTTCTCTGTAGCCTAACGTTAGCTTTTGACTTCTGTTAATTGCTTTGAGCTTCAGAGGAAGGTCATTTGTGAAGATTCTTTTTGCTGAACAAAGCATTTAGAGCGTTTTTTTCAATCACCCAAAATCATAATGGCCTTTTGTGAAGGGAAACAACGCAAAGGTCATTTCCAAATTAGTCACCCCTGCAGCACTCTTTAATCTCATAATATCAAGGATCATTTGTTCTACTTGAGTTTTTATCTCTTCTTGTTTGTCTCCTCAGGCATGTTCAACATTTCCCAGATGAAGAACAGGCCTATGATCCTCATTGGTGGGTGACATGGCTGTACGTACAAATCTCTCGGAGACACTCTGCTTAGTCGTGACTTATTTGTGATGTTATGATACTAATGGGTTACACCACTATAGCTGCCCTGCATATCATACAGATTTCAACATTTACAAATTTAGCTTATAACAAAAGAACACTTTTATCTGAACTGTGAATGTTTGTTGTGTTTGGTGACCCTGTGTCCTTGACTAACGTCCTCTTTTTCCAACAGACACTACATCTGAAAGGCATTTATCTCAAGACAAAACGACATCTTCCCCCATAGTTTCCCATTATAGAAACGACACATTCCTCTCTCCAAAAGCGGCTCCTCACAGGAGAGTCCTGAATAGAGAGGGGTTTTTTTGCCTTCCAGACTGCACTGCTTCAACACAGGCAGCCCATGTTTGCTGCCTTAGAACCTTAACAAGTGGGGGTACCGGTGTTACGTCGCATATCAACACAAATACACGCACAAATGTTAGGAGCTACATTAATGAAGGCTGTCTCAGGTACGCACAAGCCAGTGGTCACAATGCTTTGAAGAGCCACTTACTCAGGCCCCCAGGAACACCCACTTGTTGCACATTACTCATGAATCCCAAAATTAATCTTAAACAACACAATGTAAGACTTTGCCACAATCAATGCTCCAGCAAAGACCCCAGTGTCAAACTCAGACCATCTGTGAGTGATCAGACACAGTCGGGCACAAATGTCTATAACACTGAGCTGGATGAAGCCCAGCTAACGCATACAGACACACAGGGCCGAGCCAACATGGTGGATGTTGGGGGGAAAGTTCCCACACGTCGAACAGCCACAGCCCGCGCCACCGTCATCCTGGGCCCCACTGCTTTCCGGCTGCTTTGGGATAACCAGCTGGCTAAGGGTGACGCCTTGGCTGTGGCGCAGCTGTCTGGCATCATGGCTTCCAAGCAGACCTCAGCCCTCATCCCGCTCTGCCACCCCCTCCCCTTAGACCATGCATCTGTCACCTTCGACCTGGACGAGCAGCAGAACGCTGCGGTCATCACAGCAACGTGTCGCACTACGGGCAAGACAGGAGTGGAGATGGAGGCCCTGACAGCCGTTTCCGTTGCTGCGCTGACCATCTATGACATGTGCAAGGCAGTGAGCCATGACATCATCATCACTGATGTGAAACTGGTCAGCAAGACAGGAGGGAAGAGGGACTTTCATCGTCATCCCTGACTTAGTCCCTCCACTGACTGCATCAATCTTCACTGGCGTTGTAATATTTTTCTACAAAAATGAAATGTATGCCATCGTAATAATTAAAAAATATATGCTCTTATCACATGAAGTTCTACACAAATTCTAGCAGTAGTTAGCATGATTTTCATCTCCACTAACATTGTACCGAGGTTAAATGACTTGACCTCTCACTAATCCCATACAATATGAATCATGGTATCTAAACAGTATATGTTTAATTTAAACTAGAAGGTCTTAATTATTTCGTGCTAGTGGACTAAAACGGCGGATAAACTGTGGCGCGCTTACACTAATTGCGCCGCGCTTACACTAATTGCGCCGCATAAGCGTATAACAGTGCGCTTCAGATGAGGAGGTGAGGCCCCCTCATAACTGCATGAACCCGTATGGCACAATACAACTCAGACTGGCTTACCTGTACGCCAATCAAGTGGCAAATGCCATAGTAAGGATAGATGATAGGCTAACTTTGAAAAAGTTAGCCTATCATCTAGGCTAACTCATTTTTTTCTTTCTTTTTTTTTCAATGCCATGCGATCTACCCACACTGCCCTTGCGATTGACCGGTGTTTTGGGCACTCCTGACTATTGCATTCATTATACTACATGATTACATTATTTTTGTTGTTATGTGTTATATTTACCCTAGAAAGAAATTCATTGATTATGTTTGTTGATTTGATGGTAGCACAACATGTGTAATTCAACTGCCTGCACAACAACAGATACAGCCTGTAGTATTATGTTTCATATTCATGTTGTCAGTTCTAATGTAAGTATGATCATCACTAGTCAACCCAAGTTATAGCTTTTGTATCATGGCAAATAGTTGATTGTATTATTCACTCTGCTTTCAGCTCACTTCATTGCAATGCTTTTTATTTCCATAAGTGAAAGCAAGCTGTGAGTTGCTTGGGACACATTTATTTCCCTTAAGAAATTAAAGTATTCTTTAATCTTTTTCCTGCGATGTCCATTGTGGTTTAATTAAAGAAAATTGAAAAAAGGTGTTTATCTTTAAAACAATTTTTTTCAGGTCAAAAATGTTTTTTTAAATTTCAGTTAAATTGCATTTGATTAAGTCAACAGTTACCTACAGTATTACAATCAGACACGTAATATTGATTACATTACGATGTTAATATGGGTGCCTCCAATGTCACATAAAACTTCATTGTACAAAAGAAATTTTGAATTATTTTCTGAGTAGATTTCATTAATTTCATTTTCTTTTATAAAAAATGAACTGCAAAACATAAACTTTCAGCTGCACGTTGCATCATACAGTACAGGCTGAATGGTCAGCATACTGTAGATAATTTAAAAAGTCACCAGCACTTAAAATGATATGGCCTGCTTGAAGTGAATATATCTGCACTTTCCTAGTTGTTCGGAGTTTGAATCTTTATTTGCACTTATTGTAAATCGCTTTTGATAAAAGCTTCAGCTAAATGTAATGTATTGAGTCACTGCCCCTCAGTGGTGACAGTGAGGAACTACAACACATCATCATTCAGAGGAAATGTACACTTGAATGTTTATCATAATTATTCTTATAACGACTGCATCACTATTATTAATAAAGATGTAAGAACTTGTATTGAAAGCATTTGTGATTCATTTCCACAGGGTTTTTCACATGGAAAAGATTACATCAGTTTGCAAGTGAGAATTACTTTTATTATCAATAAATCAATCTTTTGTATTGTTCAAGCGGTGATTTGGTCTTTAAAATATCTGAAAAATATATAATTTAAAAGGTAAAATGAAAATATTTCAAAATATTTTAAATGGTTGTAGAATAATTCCTGTCAATGGGAAATGAATAGACTAATTAGACAGAACTATTGTAAATGATTGCACAACTTTGGAGCATGACACATTTATATTTAACTAAACAGTGTAAGCATGTAGAAATCATTCTCACAATCAGTTGCAAGGGACAAAGGTTTATTGTAACCCTACAAAAGGACCAGGGTAACAAAAAAACAAAACGAAAATAATAGAAATGGAAGAGAAAAGAAAATAATTCTCATATGTCATCCTTATGTCTTAAAACTATACACGGACCACAGTTTAATTATTCATATTTTTAATATAACAATTTGTCGTAATGCTGTATGGACATACAAAATATAGCAAACTAAATAAGGCAAATAAATAGCGGTACAATTTACAGGAAAATTGAACATTCCTCAATGTTTTAATTTTTTTTTTTATTACCTTATCTCAAACATCAAGAATGGTGTACAAAATGCTTTTTCCACTTCTGTACATCTTTCGGTGGAGGATACCTTTTCTTTCCAACCTTAAAAATACTGGCTGCTCACAATAATACAACATCTGAAACTGGGTGCATTTTTCTTAGGCAGTACAAATTGTTGTGTAACAGGTGTGTATCATATTGCAAGCAATATTCTAATGAACTCAACACATCACACTTTGTGCACCCTTCTTTAGGCATGCAGGTCAACGCCAAGTGCATGATTTGACAGAAATGTGGCGGTGTCAGAAACACACTTTTCTTTTTACAGGTGACCCAAACTGGTGGGGGTTAAAAACTCTGTTAATGTGTATTCAGCGGAGTCCGAACCTCACTTGCCCCTTTTCTCTCTTCTTCACACCATGCTTTTTTGCACCCCTCTCATATTTAAAAAAGGGCTCTAAATCCTCAAAATACTATGCAAATTAAAATGTCCCCTGACAAAAGTGCATTGAACAAGCTACTAATTTCATTCCTTTTCCATCTGTACACTCCAAAATCAGCCAGTCAATGGCCGAATAAACATCCAAGCATGTAACAACATAATCCTAATAATACTGAAAATATTACAATATCCCTCAGTAAATAGTCTGCACTACAAAACGTGTTAAAGCTCTGGATTAAGAGTTTAAAGGTGCTGCAAAAGTCTGATATACCAACCCTGGTTTACTGGAAAGACAAAAGAGCAGAGGTTAGGAAATCGAATAGCTCAAATATACATGAGATGCTGGTTAGAGAATAAGCAACCACATGTCCTTTTCCCTTTAGGACTTTTCAAAGTGTCTGATTTTATTCTATTTGGATTACTGGTTATCCTCTAAAGTGTGGGACAAAGGAACTTAAAGATCCTCTCTGATCTCTCTTTGTTTTTTTTTGCAGAGTGATGCTATTATGAGGTTAAAGGACAAAGGACTATACACATGGTAGGAGTAGGTTTCTCTGCAATGTGACTGATAAAGGATGGAATAAATAAACGTTTAGGGAAAAAGGAATTTCTCTCTACAGGTAGTATGTCGAACATCTCTAATCACATGGCAGCCATAGTGTAGTACACCTGCCGGACTTTAATAGAGGGAACTTTGGTGAGCTTAAGCCTAGAGCTTGGAACAATTGCCTATGGAAGAGTATTAAGGCCAGGTAAGAGGTGGAAATAATTCATGTTGTTTTTAAGAATGAAGTTGAGAATAGAGTCAAAATACAGAGAATAGTTTTGAAATATTTAGGATCAAGTTGTTGAGAATGGAGTCAAAATTAAAGAAGGTTAAACTTTTCAGAATAAATCTACTCAACTAATTTGCATCTACGCAATGTTCGATTTTATTCTCTAAAGGCAAGACAAATACAAATAATGTCCTGCTGCCTAATGCCTGGCCCTTATACTCTTCTGAAGAGTTGCATAATGTTATCACTTTGGAGAGCTGCTATTTGATGTTTGAGACGTCAGGTGGAACATGAAAGTGCACATCTGAGGCCACAAGATGGCGCCAAGTAGTCCAATTCCAACTGTCGCAAACACCGTGTATTATTTTGGAAAGCCACAAGCACTAAAACACAATGATAGGAATGGTACATGTGTGAAAACAGGTGAGAGGCACTTCAAGGTGAAAATAAAAACAAAACAGAAAAGCTGGCAAAATGAATGAGAGACAAAACTGGGATAGCTGTATATATAGATGCTCAATAATTCATTGGAAATTTATTTTTTTGTGTATTTTAACACTACTGTTAATACACAAAGTGCTTATTGAGACAAGTGCAATTAAATAGTTTCTTATTTAAAGTGATACAAAGAATCTTCAATATGAGCTATTTGTGTTTAACTGTAACTGTTACTATGAGAACAACCATGTAAATCCAACCCCTTTCCAACTGATCCAGGAGCTGTTGTGCAAATGCTTTGGTGCAACAGCTCTGGGATCTAACCATAATAAGGACACATGCCAGACAGAGGAAAATTAAACACGGGATGTTTCCTTTATCTTTTTATCCTCTCCAAAGAAGACCAAGTCCAATTTTCCCACTGTACTGTTGGACATTACATAAAGCCCTACGCTGTGCTGCAGTAACCATGCAATGCAGATGGAATAACTCAAATGGGTTGCAGCCATGGTCATGCCTACTGCCATCTACGGAGGAGGATTAGGGCCACATGTGAATGTATTTTTGGATCTTACCAAAAGTGATTTATTTTTTCTTTGAGCTCTGAAAAATCTGAATTCTGACTTTTTTTCTCCACATTTCTCACTATATTATCTGAAAAAACAAACACTTGTGGCCCTAATGATCTTCCATATTAACAATTTAGAAATGCATATACAAATAATAAAAGAATGAATACGGTAACAACTTAAAGAAAAGAGACCTAGGTTGGCAACAGGATGTGGACTCTTGCTTGGCAACATGTTGCCCATAGTAACGGGGACTGAAACATCTGAGAGAAGATTGAAGGAAAGGTCGAAGTAAGGATTGTTTTCTATGACGCTCTCTGAGGCGCTATAAGTGCTTTGTTGTACCCTGACTTTTGTTGTAGACTGATCAAATGGTTTATCTGACATTACTATGCCAATTTAAATACAAATCCACATAAATACTGCATTATAAGCCTTAAACCAAGTAACTGTACGGAGGACCAGAAGGGCCATTTCTGCTATTCTTTTTGTAATGGCGTCTCATGCCACCAGACAAAAGCTAGTTTTCTCGGGATGACTGATTACTGTAGGTTAATTCCCAGGAGAACAAAGGCGGATTTGTTGAGATAATAAGATCACAAGGAAAAACAATTTTTAGTTTTTCAGAATCTCACAATAATTATGTAATTTAAAAAAAGGAGTGTCTTGTTCACACATGGTTTTAGCCTTTGGTCACAGATGATTTAAAACTGAAAAGTAACTACTTTTGTATTGGTCTTCTCCTGATATGACTATGGGTTATGTGAATATTATGTCTTTCAAAAAGACACAACTCCGTTTTCAGTTCGATTGAACCACAATCTGATGCGTTCATCAATAATGGGTATTCCATGATCTGACTTTGTAAGCTTACATCAGTTGCTTTAGTTGTCGCGTCGTCATATATATGTATTGTACTCCTGATCCCATAAACATACATTTAAAGTAAAATAACCTTTAATTTTCTTGTGATAACGGGTTGATTATCTGGAGATAGCAAAGCTTGTTTTTTCTCAATATGGCGAAAAATGTAACTTGTGATTTCACGATAACGCATCAGAAAACAAAAATGGCAATTCCAGCTTTGTTGGCCTCCGTACTAACCGAGTGATCAAGCACTAGTTTAACTTAAGAAACCCTAAACTGCAGATCTAAATTCAGACATGGCATTATCTTTGTTCTAGGCCTAGGGAAGGTAATTGAAGTACAGAGAGGACTTTTTCCAGAGGACCCTGTAGATCGGCTCATGGAGTGTAAAGTTGGTCAGAAAAGCTACAGTGCAAACAAGACATACAGGTGTGAAAAGGACAAGCAATTATCTTTTTTTACATAAAGCGCAAAATGTATAGAAATTCACTTTAACAGCAATGTGAACTTGCAACACCAACAAATAATGCATTGCGTGTACAAAACCCCAAAATGCCATGAAAACATAAAAAAAAAACTCTACATCTTTGCAATTAGCTTGTCTGCATCTAAATATAAATATATATCAACTCCTAATTGCAGTATGTTTTCTATTAATACATGTACATTTGTTTTGCTTTGGCACGGGTTAATGCCAGAACAATGTCAAAAGCAGTTAGGAGTGTAGGTGAGGATTGACCCTTGTGGCACAGTCATCACTTTTTAGTTTTTCCTTGAACAGAGTATCCTCTTAAAATCGAAGCTTGGTATGTATGTACGTACGTACGTACGTACGTACGTACGTACATCCTTCCTGGGAATGCTGTGCGCTGGAGGAGGCTGATGGGATGAAATCTTTCAGAAGCCTACAAAGCATTCTGGGATTTGCCGAAGACAAGCCCCTCTTTCCAATGAAGGAAGTTTTAAGAACACCCATCCATTCTGTGGATATAACACTTTCCGCGGGACACTTGAAGTAACCATGACTGTGAAGGTTATGGCTTACTTCCCTGTTCCCACTTTCTTTTTCCCATGCTTTCTCTTGGCCCTAAAGTTTATGTACAATGTGACTGGCTGATCCCAAAGTCCCATGTGTTTTTTGAAGCCAGTGAGTAAAAAGATAGGGCCGCTCTATCACCGAGGAGAGGGGAAATGAGCAGTGAAAAACAGGGAGCGGTAGAGGGCTGGAAGCTTGAGCACAGTGTTAAGAAGATAAGGTCAAAAGATGGCGGGATTATGTGTCACAGTGGTCTGTCTGTCCATCCATTAGATCCAAATACAACGCCCAGGACAAACAGTTAGGAATAGCTGTAGGAGACCAATCAGAGGAGGGTGATGCGTCCTTCAAAATGGTGTGGCTGTCCATACATGTCGCTACATGTCCAGTCCAGCCGTTACTTACATCCTCTCCAATGTCTATGGTCGCTATTCCAGGACCTGGACTAAAGGTGTTAAGAGATCTACACCACGGCAGTATTTACGTGTCTAGTGTTTTCTTTTTTTGTCCTTCCTTTTTCCCGACCTAGTAATTGACCTTAGTGACTGCTCGTTCGCGGCCCCCGCCCTCCACCAGCTGGTTGACGGAGCGCTTGCGGTTCCGCTTGAATTTGTTCAGGTCCTTGTCGAAGACCTCACCGGAGCGCAGTGCCGACACCAGGTCGTCAAACTCCCCGCCGACCTCGTCTGAAGCGCCGCCCTTCTTGGCCCGACGCTCCCGGTCCCTCTGCTCCTTGAGCTGAAAATGGAAACCGGAAGTTAGACACATTATTTTTGTTTTGTTTATTGGTGTCTCAGGGTTTATTCTCTGAATGTGCGTGTCACCATGGCCTCCATTCGTGCCCTCCTCTCCTCCTCGTCTTTACGGCGCTGCATGTTCTCCAGGTCCTGCCGTGCCTCGCTAAACGACTGTAAGAAGGTGTCAAAGATCCCGAAGAACTCATCGGGCTGCATCCTCCCTTCTTCCTCCCCAAAGTGCTTCAGAGATTTGGTAAACTGCACAGAGACATTTATTGTATTTTTACAATTTGTTTAGAAGTGATTAAACATTTGGCCAATAGAGTGGTGCAGTAATGAGTCCTGAAACCCAGAAAATATTTAGCATTTTACCACTTCCGGTTCTCTGGTATCAGAGTCAATAATTTGTGTTTAGAAGCCTGAAATAAGGTCTGTGGTTAACAAAAGCTTACGAGATTTGTTGTTTCGTTCAACAACATGAAATACATCAGTGAATAGTCCACTTGTAAATATCCAAAGCCTTTATGTGTCATATAAAAACGACGGTTGCTAACAAGTGACTAAATGAGAATACTCAAGGTCAACACGCCAACACGGATCGGCCTTTAGCTTAGCGGTTGTGATGCGCAACTATGCAACGGTTTTGTAGTTCATTTATAGCCTGTTAGCTTTTCAATTCTGCCGATTGCATTTATGCTTAAAACATGGTTTTAATATGTGGAGATTATCCTGCTGAACAAAATGTGTTAGGTATCATAAATGTGTGTTGTCAACATAGCCTATTTTTAAACAATATATCAAATCCTGAAGGCTTAGCCTTCCCTAGCCTACAGTACCCGACGCCCCTGGTCAGGAGCATGCCTGCAGCCAAACCTACTTGACATTCCTACACACACACACTTTGTACTGTGGTATACAGCAGGAAACACAGCAAGATCCGGGCGATGTCCTCCAACTTTAAACTATACTAAACTATTGATTGGTGCAGCTTGGAAGTTTAGATTTCTTTGTATTAAAACTTTTCTAAAATGTTAAGCAGAAATGAAAATGTGTATCTTTTGCCAACTTTTGGTGAACACAGGAGAAATCTACAAACGGAAAATAATGTATTTCCTGATCTCCCCCTAATCTGATGAAGACATTTTGGATGCAAAATATCCCAGACTTTTCAAATCAACCAATGCATGAAATGTTTTTGCATGTGTTGTCTTGCTTTAATTGCGACAACATATTGTTTTGGTTAGCGAGCAGAAGTCCCTCCTGCTCAGTTCTATTCTTTCTGAATGTTACAGTAAAGTAAAAATATCAATCGTGTTTACAGCACACTGTGTGTGGTTCTAGTGTTGTGATAAAAAGGAGTTGGGGTTTGTTCTTGTCTGAGGATGCAAACAAATATCCTGTCATTATGGGCTGTTCACCATAGCAACCCCCACCATCATCCCTTTCCCCTCTGTAATTATATATATATACACACACACACACACACACACACACACACACACACACACACACACACACACACACACACACCCTTTTGTTTTACAGTAGTCACCGGTGTCCTGCTCCTCCCGTTTCTTCCCCATGACGTTCAAACTTCCCCACTAATATTTTAACCAACCTCCTCCTTGAACAAATAATTAACTCTCATGAACCAATAGCAAACAAGGTAAGAGTTATAATCTTCCAATGAGTCGACACCTGGATGCTAACAGTACCTAAGGCCTTTTTTATTAAATAAAATGTTTAAATAGATGTTTTAAACAGTGTATTTGGGGATTCCCAAAGTCCCACTGTGTTAGGATAATTATGTTTGGCTTCTTCATAGAGGATTTAATACATCCCTGCTGTTTGTGATAACATGTGTATTTGTATCAGTGGATGTTCATTGAACACCTTGTTGAGCATTTAGATTCAAAGTTGTTAAAAATCCACATATTTTTTTAAAAGGCTGATTCATACTTTTTCTGGTTATCACATTATTTATTTGTTATCACTTTAAAAAATGTTGTCAACCTCTGCTTAAATTCACTCATTCTATGGTGGTATTATGTCAGCTCTGCATGTCATATTGCTATAGAAATGGTTTATCGGCTGTAAGCTTGCTAGCTAATGTAGCTAACATAGTGATTTCAAATATACTGACAAAACACTTACGATTATGAAACTCTGCCAACACTGACATTTCGGTTGTGTTTTGTGCTTCGTGCAGCGTTTTCTTTAGCAGAATGTTGTATTGACAGCGTTTTGTTTATGCAGTGCATTTAGTAAACGCTGAGCATGTTTCGTCAAGATGGTGAACTTTTTCTAAATGCTGCGCATTAGTTCAAGAAGATGTTTCTTAAGTGACATGTCCATTGGCACATTTGTGTTTTTTATATTTGCGTTGTTTTTTAAACTACAGCGCGTTTCTCCTAATATAGGTGCTTTGGGCCGTTGCAGTGTGTTTGCACCTGTTGGCCACCGTATAAACCTAATGAACTCAACTATATACAAACTGAACAGAAAATCAAATGTCTTTATCCAGCACAAAGACCTTTTTTCTGGAGCTGGAAGACGGCGATGTCTCCCAGCGATGCTGAGCCAACTTATTAGGTTAACGAAGAAAAATGTATCTGGCGATGGAGTAACAGTTAAAGTATTATGGATGAGCAGCTGCTGCTGCAAGTGGGATTTATTTAATGTGGAGATTGGTGCTGAGCTAGAAATAAAAATATGAACAAATGATTTCCTATGTGCAGGGAATTCTGCAGAGTTTTTACTAGATGCACCTGGGTAAAAGATCTTCAACTGTGTATAATAGCTTTCTTTGATCCATTCATTGCCATTAGCACGCCGAAACAAACCCCATTTGTTTGTCACAGGGTTGAAAACCTGATGCTATTGGAGGTCAAATCAAAATACAGACTTTAAAATGTCACAGCAGTTTTGCATGTTTGGCCTGTACAACTCCCATAGACTTCCACGAATCAAATCATTTCTCAACCGTTTTCAGTGTGACATCTCTAGTTTAAAATTAAGCTTAAAACTCTTTGTATGTATTGCTAGAAAATGTGGTGCCGATGTCTCGTACTCCACACATCCATGTGATAAGCTTAGTGATCTTCTGCCTTTACATCTAGCCCCTTCTTCAGGTGACATCACTGCTATGTTATTAATAATCCAGCACACGTTCAAATCAGTCAGCAATTACAATTGTAAACCTAAACTGTTTTTCTTAGGCTGGATCTTTCATTGTCTGTGAACATGCCTCTGTGTGGGTGTTTTAAGGATAAACCCGAGCAATCTCTCAGGATAAGAGAAAAACCCCTGTCCCAATAACCCACATGACCTTGGACAGCTGTAATCCCTTGTAATGTATGGAGTAATGTCTGGCGAGACACATTTGTAGCCATGGAGCTTTACTGTTTATTCAATCTCCTCTACTTTCTTGAGCCGCAACGCACTTCCATATTTAACGGAGCATCAGAGAGCCTTGACAAGGTAATGGGTCCACACACACACACACACACACACACACACACACACACACACACACACACACACACACACACACACACACACACACACACACCAAAAAGTGTGCTTAAGAGTCTGGTCCCGTGAACACAGGTCCTTTTGTTTTACAGTAGTCACCGGTGTCCTGCTCCTCCCGTTTCTTCCCCATGACGTTCAAACTTCCCCACTTTCCCTCTAATATTTTAACCGACCTCCTCCTTGAACAAATAATTAACTCTCATGAACCAATAGCAAACAAGGTAAGAGGTTATAATCTTCCAATGATTCGACACCTGGATGCTAACAGTACCTAAGGCCTTTCTTATTAAATAAAATGTTTAAATATATGTTTTAAACACTGTATTTGGGGATTCCCAAAGTCCCACTGATAGCTGCAGCTTACACCATTGAATACAAACATCAATGCATGAGCCAATAGGGTTCAAAAGGCCATTTGTTGCACTAAGAAGGAGTGCAGAATTAGAAACAAGATGAAGAGTAATCTTTTTTAACTGCTTGTTTCCCCTGGCGCTGCTCACGTCGGTCTACACTGGACACAGAGGGATGCGAAGAGGTGGGTTTCTCTCTTTAGTATCTTTGATCACTCCTCCTCTGTCTGTCCACTACATAAAGGTTATGCAGTTACCTTGTCCTTGGCTTCGCTCAGCTGGTCCTCCAGTTCAGAAAAGCTGAAGCCAGCGACGGTGATGAAGTCTCCGATCACAGCCACAAACTTGTCCCCGCGTTCCCTCGTCCTGCTCTGCTGGTAGAGCAGCTCCTGCAGGGGAGAACGAGACAAGAGATACGTGATTTAAAAAGCCAACGATGGTAAAATCAAGAGGTAATTGTGTGCTTTAAGTCGGGAAAAGGAAGACAGGGACAGAAGAAAACGTCGTTTTCATAGGGGTCTCAAAACAAGAACAATGACAGTTTGAAGCCATCGTGAAGTCACGTGGGAGTTTACAGGAAGTTGCCCGTTAGGATTCCTTCATTGTTCATTGCTTAGGACTCTTTTACAAGGAGCTGGATTCTCCGCAGGTGTCCTCCTCTTCAAAACAAGCTGACCCGGCGATTACAACCAGTTCTAACATTGAATAATGGAGTTTCACATGAAAAATCACTGTTTTTCCATCTCTGTGACTGTGACTCTTTTATGTGCCCTCCTGTGCAGGTGCATGTGTTGTACATCCGTGTTTCTGTGTGTTGCTACAAATGTTCCGTTTCTTGTCGGTATGGGAAATGACCAGCACTTAAACACTTCACCCTGCTGTCCATCTCTGCCCTGCTCCAACACATAATTACAGACAGGAGTAGAACCAACGGGAGGGAACGTGACACAAACGCACAACAACTCACCGCCTCTAGAGCCTTCAGTCCACTTCTGATATTGTGAACCTCTTTTTCCAACTCCGACAAACTAGTCAAGGAGAAAAAAACATGAAGGAAAATGTCTTGTACTGCACTCCCTGACTAGTTTTGGCGTGCAACTTGGGACCTTATTTACATTTTCAGTGATTTTTTCCACAAGTAAAATTAGAAAAGATTTATATATTATATAACACATGCACGTAGGACTATCTCCCTCCCCCACTGTAAATACTTGTGCACTCACTTGACTTTGGCAGCCTCGGGTACACTGCAGAGGTCGTTCTGGATGTGCAGCGTGTCATTGTAGTTCTTCTCCATGATCATGATCAGGTAGTGCAGCATGGTGATGTTCCTGTAGAGACAGAAGTGAAGGCAACAGGTTTTTAACCAAAGTCATCGAGGAAACACTTCTTCTTGTCGAGTTAAAGTATCACCTTTAATACTCATATTTAACCCTTTGAATCCTTGGCTGTTTTAACACTTTGTTATTAATTTAAGTGACATTCACTAGGATTGCGATATATTGAAATGTCCAGTGAAGTCGCTTGGATAAACTTAGATAAACCCACCTGTTGTACTTGTACCTTGGCCATGAACATATTTTTTTTTTTAGCAGCTTAAGAGTTTGATTTGTGCACCAGCACTTACAATGGTCTGTCTTGTTTGGAGAGAATATGTCAGCACCTTTCTTGTTGCTCTGAGTTTGAATCTTTATTGTTTATTGCACTTATTTCAAGTCGCTTTGGATAAAAGCGTCAGCTACATGAAATGAAATGTAATACCACTATCTGGGATGCAAATAGTTGAAATGCTATATAACGCTTTTAAAAAGAAAAATGCAAATTGATATTTTCTTACTATATTGACCATATTGATGGGAGTTATTTTTTTTCGGGCCAGAGAGTGCCTTTATTAGAGTTGAAAGGGGGAGATAGAGGGGAGGACATGACATGTTTGGTGGGCTCAGGAGTCGAACCCTCTGCATAATGTATGCTGGATGGGACCTTTTTAAAAGTATTGTCAAAAATGTACTTATATTTTCAGGAATTTTGGCATTTTTGGTTCCCCTCATGCTTTGGGTGACACAAACAGGAAATGTATGAAATTGCAGCTGAGTAACTGTGGTTTAGAGAAGTAGAGGTACTACAGGCAAACACTTTTTTTTCATGCAGTTTTTTTTTTTTTTTTTATCAACAAAATGTTACCATTTGATAATGCATATTTTGCACATAAGAAGTTTTAAAAGTATACCAAAAGTAGAAGTATCATGCTATATAAGTTGCTAGCAGTCCCTGTTTTTCACATTTATAAAGGAACTCTGGAATTGAGAGGACATTTATCTCTCTTTGGAAAAATGGAGTCACAACAGTCTCCCCCCCCGATCACCTGTCTATGCTGGACTTGGTGTCAGCGATCTTGTTGAGGCTGGAGACCTTGAAGCCGTAGGCGTTTCCTCTCTGGCCCTTGTTCATGAAGTTGCCGAAGGCCAGCACAACCTCCAGGATCTGAGTCAGCCTCTTACTCCGCACCACCTCCTTGGATGCATTCAGGATCGCTGGAGGAAGATGGATAAAGAGAGAAGCAGCTGGAGAGATCATAGAGTCGGTGATTGATACGTGTGCACTTTGCTTAGTGCATCGCTTATATTATAAGACTAGCCATATTCCATTCTGTTTCTCTACTCAGCCCCCATGCAAACACATCTCATCTTTCCCTAATTTTTGTAATCCTTCATGATGATTGATCAATATTCCCCACAACAACTGGGCAGCCGAGTAGGGAAACCCATCAAGTCTCTCCATCCATCCATAAAACAGCAGGGGGGAAGGGGTTGTTCCTGTCCCCCCTGAGAACAGACTTGTCTGGCAGAGTGCAGGTGGTTCCCTCTCTCCGCAGAGGAAACCTCAGTGTGAATGTGAAAATCATTAACAGAGCCCACATTGTTATTGTTACAGTTCGCTCTGCAGTGATACAGCATGGGAATCGTTCTTCTGGCTCTGCTGACGGGGTTCTGCTGGCGGTCTTATGAAATGCTTCAATTGAACATGCTGGGTGGTCCAGGAAAATATAGTCTCATCTAGACTATATGACAAAGTAACACCAATAATAAAAGGCGATAGAGGCTATATTACGGGCATCGATGGACATTGTGGTCTGGGAACATTTGGATCCAATAACAATGATTGTTAAGACTTGACTCAATACTCAAAACTCACAGGTTGTTTCCTCTAGACTTTCTTTTTCCAGCAATAGATGTCAAAAATAAATAAAATGGATGGGCTATCTGACAAACAAGCCACAGTCAAGTGGCAACCTTCGGGTGTGAGCCTTGCTTTCTCTCTGGTGTCCAACAGGGGGCGACCCTACTAGTTTCATAAAGAAGTCAGATTGTATAGGAAAACAATTCTCAACATTTTCCTAATAGGTTTAATCCATAGTCTTCTTCAATACGGCGTGATGTCAATTTTGTAAATGGTGGTACCATTAAGAGTAAAATAGACGATGAATGGGGGTATGCTTCGGGGCGTTGCCATCTTGTGATTGACCGATCACTAGAACACTGTTGTGTGGTTTGAATGTTTTCCGGGTTTTTCGTCTTAAAACTTGAACTCCTTTACAATTGGTTTTCAGTTCATGAAGGTTAATCGTAAAATTCACCAGAGTCCGTTCTACTGGTCACTTCTGGTTCCAAAACAACAAAACATGATGACAACCTCTCAAAATGCCAAAATCAAAATCATTAAAACCAGTCTAACAACCAACGGGCGATGTCGTGGTGAGTAAATTCCCTTCTTTAATAAAGTCTATGTTTAGCGCTGCAAATAAGACACTGCAGGGAAATATAATGTGATGGGTGAGAGTAGGAAAAGGGCATCATGGCCAGCAGAATAGTTTTTTTCAATGATCTCTTGCTTAAACAGTCCTTAGGACAGCTCAGTAGTGACACACCCATGAGCACAGAAGTCTATAGACCTCATTGGATGGCTTTTTCCTGGGTCTTTGAAGTGAACTGTTTATGAAAGGCTTTCCCATGGCAACATGGGCCAGCTTTCCAAAACAGTCTCCTTGGTAACCTGGAAGCTGGCTGGAAGGGAAAAACTACCCTGGGCCAATGCACAATTGGCCAACCCCTCTCACCATGCATACACATGAACACACTTAGAACAGAGAAAGATTTTCTCATGTCGTGATGAATAGCATTAGTTCAAAGTGATCAAAGATGCTGACATTTTCAGTGTATGTTTTTGCTTCTAGACGTGTAAAATCTAGTGTGTGTGGCACGCCCTCAAAGCATGTTCTATACAATTATTATAGCTTGCTCCATTTCTGTTAAGGGTGGTTTCTTGTTTAGTAGCTTTGTTCTTGGACAGTGACTTGAGACCAAAATGTACTAACCCATTGCGCCCAAATACTATGTTCTGATTGGTCTGAAGTCTTGAACTCTGGTAAGGACAATCCTTTGGGCAAGTACGTATCTAACGGTAGAGCTTATTTTTCTCATACTGCCTGTGCTGCAGCCCCTCTTTTCACCCTCTGTCTGAAACCAGAGCCAAGTCTGCTCCGATTGGTTAACTGGCTGGCTCTGTTTTGATTGGTCAACCGCTTAAGAGATTAACTGCCCCTTAGCCGATCATGTACAATGTATTGGATAGCCTTTGCACACACATTTATATAACACACTACAGGAAAGGGAAAACCCCAAAATGCAAAAAAGTGCCTCTTTAAGTGGGTGTTTTCAGTGGCGTAGCATTTATTAGTTTGTGTATAACACAGCTCTGTGACAGGGATATGCAGTATAAGATGTATGGTTTGGCAGAAAATAGATATTATGATCGATTCATTTGTTCAAATGTTAACAATATAGAATATTGCCGCCATTATCCTCTATATAATCACTTAAGAGTTAAGCCTTTTAGTGTCCTAGGAGGTGTTTGTCCTTACCTTCAACCTTAGGCTTGGTTTCGCCTAGACGCTCTGCAAACTTCTTCTTAAAGAACAGAGCCTGCAGTCTCTGCTGGTAGTGGTCAATTCTGATGAAGGGAAAAAAGGGGAGTGTAAGTTCAAAGCTTGAAGTCACCCAATCGTACAAAACTCCCCCTCTCGGTTTTCACAGGCCTTTTATCGTCAAACAAGCTCCCATCAAATTGGGGAGTTGACAAATGACTTTGTTAAACCTGCCCAAAAGTTCAGAGAGGCAGAGAATGGGAATTTCAAGGACGGATGAGGGATATTAAATGGCAAGAAAAAAAGAAATAACTAAATCCCAGATGTATTCCAGGGACCAAAGGAGATGTGGTCAAAGGGGAAGAAAGTGGACAGGGTAATATTTCATGGAAGGAAATGAAAAGGTTTAATTATCTCAAAAAAATTGTCCAGATTCGGAGAAAGGAAGAAATGCGCTTATTTAAACTTTCTCCACTGTCTGATGTGATGGGAGTCGTGGGTTCTTTTCACAGCTAAATGATGAATTGTTCAAAGTTAGAGGCTTGTTTTTTATCCCAGCCGACGTTGCTTTTGAAAAGACATCATACTCGGCAGGATTTTAGGATCTATTTGTGGTAACTGGCTTATGTCTTGATCCTGCACAAAATCTGCATGTTGTTCACTTTGGAAATGCTCCATTTCAAATGCTGACAATAGACAGACCTATTGCATCTGTTTTATAACAGACACACTGACCTTTGTGACACAGATGTTCATCACTGTATCTTAATTTTACAAATGAATAGTATTATTTGATAATAATGTAGACCTGTTTACCTGCTCATTTCAAAGAGGAAGCGATCAGCCCTTGCCATGCGCTCCAGCTCGTGTTTGTGCTCCTCCAAGAGATCGATGTCACTCTTCTCCGGGACAAACTTCAGTAGCTGCAAGGATGCAAAGTCAGAGTTTTTCCAGATGTTAAGGCTGTGGAGCATACTTCATGCATAGTATCTAAAAATCTAAATCTAAAAGGATTTCAGGATTCCAACCCCCGGTCCTCTGCTTAGGGACCGAGAGCCCAGTGCATTGGCCACCAGCTCAACAAATTCAACAATACGGCGGCCCCTATTAGCTCGTTTTTTCCCGTTGATTAGCTACATACATTATGCTGTAATATGTGTAAATCATTCCAAAACTTTATCAGTAAAAAAAGATCAAGATGTTTCTTTTTTTTGAAATATATGAAATCTATAACTTTGTCTTCAATGAGTTCTGATCAAGCAGAGAACATCAAACTACTTTAAAAAATAAATGTCTACCCATAAGAGACTTGGTTAGCCCCTTTTTTTATATTTACATCATCCCCCACCCTTACCTGCTCCAGCATATCTTTGGACAGCTCTTCCCTCTCGTCCATCTCCAGGATCGCCCTCTTGATCTCTTCATTGCTCATTTTTAACCTGCAAGGGAGAAGCAAATTTGAAGGGGTTGTAATTACATTACATTAAATGTACGTAATTAATTGGCACATTACAAACAGTGTAGAGAAAACTGTAACTAATACTCCAATCTGGACCCTTGTCAACTCCCGGGAGCAATGCCAGCTGTTTTCAGTGCATGTTAAGTGTGCTGGGTTACGTTAGGATCAATAACAGCATTGTTAGTCTGTGCGTCAAAGCCTTATTGACCAGATGCTGACCCCATTTGGATCTAGTTCGTACCCTAGGGTCATTTTCTATTGACACGAGAGTGGGTTTAGGGACAGTGCTGCAGCATGTCAGATGGAGAAGGCTCTCAGGAACCCTCTTTATTGATCTGTAAAGGGAGGGGGGGTTTGGTTCAAATTTGTGAAAGGGCTTCGGATCATTGCCATAAGAAGACACACAAATGGTAACCACACTGTTGGGTCGTTTTTAAATGATGTCAATTGATTACAGTTTACATAAAGTAAGCCTTAAAGCCTCTTGGGAGGAGCAGGGTCATTTGCATTATTTCATATGGCTTAAAAGGGACTGTTCAACCCAAACTCAAAGATATACTGTATGTATATTATTAGTTATTCATTAATCCAGATTGTTTTGGTGTGTTGGAGTTATCGGCCATAACAATGGAATTAGATTTTAAAAAACCAATTAAAAAACTTAACAGCAATGTCTTTGAAAAATATAATGACCTGGTTACTGAAGACCATCCCCAAAATTAGCTGTGAGCAGTTTCATGTAGGAACTATTTTCTTTCTACCCAGCTACACCCGCAAATCATATGATCGTGCAAAAGGAAGCATCTACCGAACAAGAGGCTTTCTGAACTGTTTAACTAAACAGCTCAGCAGAGAAGGACACAATTCATGTTTTCCTCGAGTTTTTCATACACATTAAAAAGTACAGTTGTACATTCAACTTTCACAACTTACACTGCACATTGATACGGTTGGCGAGTGTAAGAAAATAGTTCCTGAAACTGTTCACAAGTCTTTTGAGTTTTTCAAATGAATTTTTAAAAACGCAAATGAACACAAGACTAGTTCCATCTAGTTCCATCATATTGGGGACAAGGCAGACCGAAATATCCTTAAATAAAATGCACAAATACCACTTAGAAAATAAGAAGCAAAATGGTATGTTGGGGGTAAATTGTCCCTTTATTGGGGAGACTAATAGCACTTCGATGTCTAAAAGTAGACAAAGACCTCATAATCTAAACACTCCAGGGACACATCCTGGATAATGCTTTCTGTCTGTCATATGACTAAGCTTGCTCTTACCATTGGTTATTCAATTACATGGACAGATGTCCTCGTGTGTCCATTAAAAACACATTTCCTGTACCAGACACAAGAAGCACCTGCCTCAAGCCGCTTACACTGAGTTACATCTCTAACCCCTGACCCAAAGTGTTTCCTATTTCAGTGCTCAGGGCATCTCTTCACAATTAAATCTAAGATAAAAACTAGAAGATTACCGATAGTACAACAAAACATGATTGATGATTCTTGCTGGAACACTTACTTTGAAAGAAGAATGACACAATTCTGTGCCCGTCGGCCATCGATGACTGATAGCTCCTTGACCTTCCGCGTGCTGACGTATATGTCATCCATGGAGCCCGTCTCTTTCTGCAGAATGAGAAAGACAGAGATCCAGATTACATTTGCAACATGGTTCCATCTATAAGAGAGCTACAATTGAAATGCAAAGCCTGCTCAGTGCTTCTGCTCACATCTGTTTGACATCCGTAACTTGTTGAGAATTGACATGAACTTTTGAGCATTTGACAATGCGTTAATTTGGAGCAGACATTTAAAAAAAAGAATGAAAAAGTATTGCAGTTTGATCACTGACACCATCAAGCACGTACTGTACCATACTAACATGTTGCACTCTATCCAAATACTTTAAGAGGTCTCATCCACTGACCCTGAATGCATAATGCATGTCTTATTATAAACCCTGAACTGAATTGTGGATGCTGTATGAAAACATGTTTTTAAAAAATGTGGAAAAATTCACAAATGTATGCCGTTTGCAAGAAAGAAATATATAAATCAATTCCTGCAGGGCAAGATTTTATTTGGCGAGTCACCACAGCAAACACAATGCAGGCAGACCTATAAAACTCTCAGGAGGAACAGGAAACACTGTGCAAGACTCGGTTCAGGCTAGTCACACAAATGTAGTATTAACATTCCACAAGGAGAGGGAATACATGTCTGAGAATAACGGTCAGGGCTGCATGTAAAACACAACCTATTTCTGGTCTAAGCCAGCATACTGTTGCCAGAAAACATTATTTTTGAGGTTACCGGCTATGACGTATTTAAAACAGATGCAGCTTATAAAGCAAGTGCCGTTTTCCATGCCTGCGTTGACCCGCAGTGCCTGGCAACAGCCTGAGGTTGGCACTGGGTTAGGCGGACAACTCCCATTCACAGAGCCCGCCAAAACCCTCTCTGCCTACGCACTAAAGGCAGCTTTGCCAACTTGTTTCTAGACTGTGCACTCAACCCTATTTAACTGGAGTTATCAATTGATAGAATTGCAAACTGTTTTCTTTTCTTCTTGTGCCAGGACACATGAAGGTTGGACATGCAAGTGGCTGCATTTCAATTCAGACGTTTCCTGCTAAGTTAATGATGATGAATTATGAGAATTAAAGAAGACAGTATATGCACACTTTCAGCTGCATAGAGATTTTGGGTTTCTACTACAGTAGAATATGTTCACATCATGGTTTACATGCTTTAATGTTCAAAAAACACATTACTTGTATCATATGGTCTATCTAGATAAACCTGTATTACATTTCTGTCAGAAACGCTCAGTTTTAGCGCCCGTCTCTTTAAAAAGCCCAATCTGCTTTGTTTGGTAATTTTTTATGGTTCTACTGCATCACTGCTATTGGCGTCCCTTCACTGTCATTGCAGCCAGGAAATAACTGCAACGGCACTTTCTACCTATTTCTCTGGCTCATTTAAAGTTTCTGGATACAGGAACGTTTTTCATGGATTGAACATTTTTTAGTTTCACAGTATTTATATTGCAACTTTACCTATATTGTAACAAAGAAACATGGCAGAGGAGAAGAAGATAGAGCATTGGAGGTAGATAACCATGAAATAAAGATCCTGAAAAAGCTTTAACTCACCTGTTTGAAGGATTGGTTAGTGAGCAGCTCCTGCCCAGGCATTCGTAGAGTGCAGAGAGACAAACAAATTGAAAACACATGCTAAGATTAGCATTTCAAGCAGAAAAAAAGAGGTGACCATAGAGCAAGGAACTACAACTGTGCATACTACAAGCTCAAGCTGGGAAGCAATAATAATCTAATGTCCAACTCATCACAGGCTCATGAAAAAAATATTGCAATTTTCTCTGCATAGGTGAACAGAAAAGCTTTTGAACTCTGTTCTATTTTGGTTTCAGTATTTTCAAAAGAGGTCACGACTGTTGTTAAAATGTATTCTTTTGATTGCATCTACATTTGTCTTGACAAGGAACATGAAAAACGAGTGTGGTAACTGAACCTACAGAAGAGGGAATGTAAACAAAAGTCAATTTTGAAAGAAAAAACAATGACAAGTTAAGAAAAGCAATTATGCCGTGAATAAACTTTGCAATACGGAATCGCACTCTCGCTAAATCGAGCAAGGTTGTCAAACCCAGGCAGACCTTGGGTTTTTATGTGGCTATATCCGTAGAGATGGCCATTTAACCGCTGGCCCGTGCCAATAAAACCTGCTCTGTATAAATAAATACACACAGTAAATAAGCGTCAGCAACAGCCCCAAATGAATTATTACTCTTTAATAAAAGCCTGAAAAGAGAAGTTGTGCTTTAAGCTGTCAGAAGGCTTTTAAGCATGGCAGTAAAATACCTTGTAAAGGAATTCAACAATAGTAATGCCTCTTCAGAGACTTTGCCAAGCATTACTCTTCCACTGATGTGAATATTTGAAAATCATTACAGCATATTAACGTTCCACTTTGACGCAGTAAAACATATCAATTCATGCATATAACATTATCCCATGACAAGTGGCGTGTAATAACTTTGTAGCATTGAGGGAAGTAATTGCTATGTACTGTATGGTATCGCCCCGAAGGCACGCATACAGCAATTATCCTGTTAGTAAGTCCCTGGTTGAACATGCTTTAGTCAATTGCCTCTTTATTTTAAGCCGTGTGCTTTAGTAAAACGCTTCCTGTGTCTTGACTTTTCGTGACTCCCCTGGTGTTTCCTCAGTGTTGCCCTGTTCCATGAGCCCGTGATGACCCAGACAATTCCCCATTTCGCACACTAATACACCGCAGATATCAGGGCAAAGCTCGAGCTCAGAGGCGTTTCTACAATAAAGCATTCAGTAGTGAACAGCTGTTCATGTTAGCCTGGAGCTGGACTCTTAGCACTCTCAAGAGACCTCTTACAACATCCCACCCTTCAACCCACCACACACACTTATACGCACACACTAGAGAATCACTTCCAAGTCCAAATGCAGCAGTTATTAAAACAAGAGGCATAAAATGGATTTCTGGCTCTATATTTTCATCCTCGCCAAAACACACACTGTATCCTACTTAGTAGAAAATCCAAACCTGTTGTCTCTGATAGGCGGAAAACATCTTCTCGATGTCCTTGAGGTCAAGAATCTTGAAAGCTCTCAGGTCATCGATGTCATTCCAGATGGTGCCGTTGATCACATTCTGAAAAGGGTTAAAGGGCACAAGGGGTTGGTTTAAAAAAACGTCTACATAATTATATTATTTTTTGCTGTAAGAAAATCTTAATGCTACAGAAAAACATGGCTTTTTCTGATGTAACGATCTCAGATTTTGGACAATGGTTGCTTTCATTAATAGGTTTGGTTGCAAATGTGATTTTCTTTTGTTCTTTAAATTGAATTAGAGTTTGGCAGAGCAGATCTTCTCACCTCCCCTAGTTTGGCCCAGTTGAAGGACTTCAGAGGATGAGAAGGCGTAGGGATGGACTTGGAGCGCATGTTCGAGTTGAATGAAGAGAGAATAGGAGGAGGCGGAGCTCCGAATATGGGAGGGGCTCCTGGTGGAGGAGGCGGTGCTCCAGGTGGGGGAGGAGGCGGCGGAGGAGGCGGGCAGCTAAACGGCAGTGGAGGAGGAGGTGGTGGACAGCCACCCATCATAGGTGGTGGAGGTGGAGCCATGGGGCCGCCAGGGGGAGGAGGAGGAGGCGGGAAAGACACACCCATCCCCTATAGGTTGGGAGAGAGAAATACAAGTTATACAATGTTTTGAATAACATTTCATTGCAGCAAAGATGCAATATAAACACAAACTAGCTTAGCATATGTATTGGAAGCAGGGTTAAATAGCTAGCTTTCATGAAAAAAGAGGAAAAAACAGCTTTCTAATGCCCCAAAAACAGTCCAACTAACATTATATCTTGTTAGCTAGCAAAGTAGCAAACAATACATCCAAAACAAAATGACTCTTTTGAAAAGTCAGTTACTGGGCCCAGCCTTTTAAATGTAATTATCTACTTTGCATAAGATAAAATAAGCTAGTCTCAATTAGCTATCTTTATTTTTCTTAGAACCTTTGTCAATAACACATACAGTACATGTTCAAAGAGTAAATGTGAAAGCTGTGGAGCGGCTGGAAGGCAACGTTGACCATTTCCTGCGTGTTTTTGCTAAGCTAAATGCACATTGAACACATCTTATTAGGAACTGCAGTCAATCACGCAGATAGGATTTCTATCAATTTGTTGTGTTTTTGTATTTTTTTACTGGGCTGTCAGAGAAATCTGTCCAAAATAAGATAAACACAATTAAAGAGCAACATATCACCGATTCATACAAGGTGATTTATGTTTTGTTGTAAGGTTGTATAAGAAGCAGCACTGCTCACAGATATGTTATTGATGTGTGAGGACAGGTCATGGACTTGTTCCCTGGCTGAGCGAAGCTCCACTCCCTCACGCTGGAGTTTGTCCTTCATTTTGTTCAATGTCTTCATCATGTCATCCTTTTCCTGGGTCTTGGTTTCACACTCTCGCTCCTTCTTCTCTAGTTTACCTAGAAGCTCTAAATGATCTAAAATGACAGAATGGCAAAACAAAGCATGGTATATTACAAGATGCATTTTCCCTTTCAACCTGCAGAGTGCAGTGTGTCAAACAAGTCTTACCTTTCCTGAACTTCTCTGCCTGTTCTCGCCACTGTTTCACCTCATTCTCATTGACCAACCTGTGAAGCAGGCAGACACAAATGAGCACAGAAACAAAAACAGACATACACTTGCACAAAACTCTCACATGTAGGGGTCAACAGCAGTACAACCAAGTCGAGGCAAATTCAATATTTGGGTTGGAAATCAACTGAAAATAAATCTTATCATCCAGATTCATTACCGGCATTGACTTGGTTCATGCGGTTTGCTCTTTTAAGCAGCGTACAGTAACACAACATTAGTGCTGAAATAAATCCTGCAGGAATGAAATCAATTATATTCAGTTATACAATTTGGCACTTGGTAAGCTTGGCTGGGTTACTTTGGTAAATGCGATCAGCTAATGTGTGGGCAGGGTCAGGGTATGAGTAAAAAAATTAATAGAAACGTTAAAACTGAATGAAAAAAAGAAAGAAAAGATGATCATATGAAGTGTTTTGAAGAGTTAATTTAGCTAGAAAGATTTGAAAAGTGAAACCTTGAGCATCGGTGAAAGCCATGTCTAGAGTTGAGAGAATAGACATGTTTCAGTGGGATAGAGAGTATACAAGTAACAAAGAGCATAAGAGAGGGTATCGCTGAACAAGTGCTAACGTACGACCGCCAACGAGGATAAAGCAAACTTGCAGTAACGATTCACCCTTAATTACTTGCAATCAATTCACACAAGCAAATCCACAAGAGCATTTCAAAGCAAACTGGTTATAAATCAAATTTAGGTCCTGCAAATAATTGCGTTGGTGAACAGGACGGTCGGATTATAAAGTGACGGCTGCTTTAATGACATCTAAAGCAACGCTCTATTGATCCAGCTCGTTCAAACCGAGCACTTTCTTATTCACTGGTCAAATAAATACCTTTACATTGCTGTGGAAAGAATGTGATTGGTATAGGAGTGTTAATTGTGGGTGAGGCAGACGTGTGAGTAGTCAGAGCCGCCGTCATGGTGACCGCAGATGATGGATGATTTTGTCTCCAAGTTGTTTTAACAGTTGTTTTAACATCCCCCTCCTCCGCACCACAAGACGTACAGTACGTTTTCAACCTCCGGCACGCAGCCAAAGCAATGAGGAGATCTCAGTTTATGCAAATCCTTCCAGAATTGACTCTCGGAGAGTTCATGGAAACGCAAAAATACTTAGGCAGTGATGTGAAAGAAAGGGATAGGCTTTGTCCGACGTGATTGATCTGCAAAGGACAGTAATGGACGTCCAGGCTTTTTTCGATGCCGCGTCCAAATCCTGCTTTCTGTACGCTACTGGAAAGAATTACGCTCAAGTGAACTGATTGCACAAACACTAGTGGCTGAATTAGTGAACAAAGTAGGAGCGAGCGGGGGCCAAGATTTACCACGCCACATGTTTTATTGAGCTTTCACCGCGGAGACTAAACTTATTCATCACTGGTTTGAAGCTTGCTTTAGAAATAACAAAAAAAGTGGAGAGTGGAAGAAAGATGGTGAAAAAAAAGTACGTCTGATAGAAGAATTATGGGAAAAACACACTAAATGTATTGTACGGATTCATCTTCTTACACTACCAACAGCACACCGTTGTCTTTGGCTGCTGAACACAAGTAAAGCCTGGTTTTTAAATTCCGTAAAAACAAGACCACAAAACCCTGAACATTTTAGTAAATCCCTCTGTTCGACAGTGTTATGAAATACAGAACACCTCTACTTGCGCTTGGTTTTCCCTTTATAAAAGATTAATTTCTCCTTTTTGTCATTACATGAAAGTGACCGCTTGGACGCACCTAAACATGGCTGACTTGACCGGCATGTCCGCTTAATGCGATTAGAGCAATTTTCCTTTTGATCTCCAGCTTCCGCTTTCATGCCAATTCATGCTTGGAGCGTGGCTTCCTCTGATTCTACCCAGGACCCCCTGCTGCCAGCTTCACCTCACCTTCCTGTGAAACCACATTCTCCACTGCCATCATAACATGTTTAAATATAGCCAGTGCAAGAGTGGTGTAACAGGTTGTATTACATTATGATTGAATATTGTTTTACTGCGAATGCTTCCTCCACTAAAGCTCTGACGCAGTGGTTATCTGCCCTCCAGCTGTGCCTCAAACAATCTGACATAGCTGAAGTTGATATCAGACTTGTCTTTGATCTTGGTTGGAAGTGATGCATTAACCACGAGGACTTTCCAGAAATGAGGGTTTACAGCTTCGGAGAATAGGAAGCAGCTTTTAAAGGCCTGAAACACTCATTGGAAGTAGAGTGCACTTACAGTAACTCTCTCTTATGATATTATGAATTACAGTTCCTACTATGGTTGGCCTGGATCCCTTTGTACAATAGTATCCTATCTTATTATACAGTTTGAAGGATATTATAGCAAATAATATCATTTCTTTTAATGACAAAAACAAGACGATTACGAGACAACAGCAATGTCATTAAACACTAATTGTGACGAAAAAGAAAATAATGAAATCTAGTTTAAAAATTTAAACGTTATCAGAATGTATCTTTTATTTCCCTTTCTCCATTCCTACTCTCTCTCAAACACATCTACTGTACGACAACTGTCAATTGGCTGAGGTTATTTGAGGATGATGAGATTCTACTTACATGCGAATGATGTTCTTAACACTGAAGTTTTCCAGAGGGGCGCTGTCTGGGTCCTGTCCCTTCTCGTCCTGCAAGACTATCTGCTGGAGGATCCTGTCTAAGAGCTGCCAGTGCTGCAGGCTGCCACCACCACGTTTATCTGGATGTGAAGTCGCACAAAGACATAGTAAGTTCATCCATATATTGGTCAGTTCAATATGTAAAGTTGGTCTATGACGTTTAGTACACTTTATCTGTTAATTATTGTTATGTTAGAAAAGCTTCCTGTCATGCATGTACTCACAGGGCATCTGGAGGCAGTGCTGGAGGATGGAGAGGAGGTTGGGGTAGGCGTCTGAGTGACTCAGCTTCTTCTTGATCAGCTCAAACATTGCACTGGCACTCTTAGTATCGACGTGGGACTATCAAATAAAGAACATGTTTTGAATTAAAAAATACTGTCTGACCATTAATTAGTTTGCCTTTGGATTAGTTAAGCCATATGGCAGCCGAACCTTATAGCCAATTGAAGCCACATTAATAAACACAAATGACTGAAAAAGAAGAAAAACATAGTTTTGTGTTAAAAAACACACAAGAGTAGGTTACTCACAGTATCAAATCTTTTGGCTAACTCCGAGTCATCTTCATTCCTCACCATCTCAAAGAAGTCCAAATGCCTGCGAAGGGAGAAATAATTGTCCGAGATTAGAGAAGTTACTGCCTCTTCACCGCAAATAATAACTAACTAATTTCTACAAAACAAAAGGGTGAAGCATTTATTTTGCTGAAGAGTAATATCATTTATTAGTTAATTGCTCATTAGGCTTCTTCCTCACCTATCCAGAGTGGAATTCTCATGCCCTCTGAGCTTGTCGATGACCGGCTGGATGCCCAACATCAGGAACTCGTACCTTAGGTGGAGGCGGAACTCAAGGTTGTCCTATAAATAAAAGAACAATCAACACAATAACATCAGAAACATTGAAAACATTTGAATTCTCAAATGGAGATTGGTTATTTATCTAGCATGTGCCTAGTAATCACATTTACATTTCAAACAACATTTACTACTGAATAACCAGAGGGACATTGAGATTAATATTAATAAAAGACATGAAAAAGGGGGAAAGTGGATTTCTTAACCACAGAGCTAGGTTAGCTGTATCTCCTGCGTTTCCAGATTTTATGCTAGGCTAAGCTAACTTAAACTAAGCGGCTTCTCGCTGTAGCTTCATATTTACCAGGAAAAAAACACAAGTGGTATTAATCTTCTTAGCTACTGTAACTCTCTGCCAGAAGGTCCATCAGTTTATTTAAAAAAATGTTGAACCTTAAAGTTCACAGGCATTTTTTAATTGCAAGCTAACAGAGGCTAACACTTTGGGTATAGGCTTGTCAAACCTAAGCAGGAATTAAAGTAAAATAAAAACATATCCCACTACTTTTGCCCCTCACAAATGTGTTGAGTTCTTCTCTAAATACTGAAACTAAATTCCACTGAAGTTGTTTTCCCCTTTATTTACAGTAATAGGGTGTATCTAAAATGCCTATGGATGTGCTGACCTCCCCAGCTCCAGCGTTGAGCACAGCGTTGATGAAGGACATGATGGCAGTCTTTAAGTTGACCTCGTCTCTGTAGCGGCCTGTACTCTTGTCCAGCTCATTCAGCAGCGTCTACATGTGCAGGAAAAATCGAACAGTTAGCCAGCAAGTTAGTTTGATTCAAAAATACATTTTCAACACTTAAATCATCAGATAGCAGCTGAGTCAGATATTAAAGGAACATGTCGCTACAATCTTGATTTATCAAAACACAACATTAAAGAGAAACCTGATAACACACTACTTAACACCATTTTTTCCCTCTGAAACTCACACCAACATACTTTAGCATGTTAATCATAACTCAAAAGGTCTCAAAAGTTCGAAATCACTCAGCCCCTGTGGTGTTAGCTTAGCCTGAGGCAGCATGATTTGGCACACACCCCGGGGGGACGTGTGAGATGTGGCTTGTTGACTCAGTCCTGCTAGTCACTTAAAACACCACACAATCCATGACCTCCATAATTCTGGATGTCCTCACTTGCCTTTAATATGCCCACAGTGTTGATTTAACCTGAGGCTAACAGTCTGAGCTGCGGCAGCACGAGTCTCCAGCTAATCAAAATGACCACAGGGTGATTTATTTGAGCATTACTTTGAAATATTTGTCTGCAACTCCCCATTATGTCTGTCTCCCCCATGTCTACAGCGAATGCCTTACGCAGAAGGTATTTTTGACCAACATTTAGCACCCTCACCTGAAAGCGAGTCCTCTCTGCAGAATATTTCTGGTAGTGCGCCATGGCCTGTAGCACTTTCTTGTGTCCGTCAGGCACCAGGCACACCGCCCCGAGAATCTCCAGCACGGCCACCTTGGTCTTGATGTTCTCTGTCCGCAGGCTCTGGGAGATGGTGTTGATGCTCTGTGGGTGTGCCAGGACGTGCGCGCGGCCCTGGGAGTTGTTCATCAGGGCCTTGATGCAGCCGATGACCGAGGTGTGGACGCGGCTCTCCGACGTCTCGTAGTCCATGCTGCGCAGGAAGTTGAGCAGGCAGGTGAGGCCGTCGAGCTCGATGAAGCGCGTGACAAACCTGGAAGAGGTAAATAAGTAGATTCAGAAGAAAGTATACATCCATGGACTTTCCATTAGTGTGGTGTGGCTTGTAGGACTGTAACGAATATTTTTTGGAAACTTCAGTCATCACGTTGACATTTTATTTAGTTCTATTAATAACTTAGAGAAACATTGCATACAATACGCTCTCTCTTTTATCAAACACACACATACACACACATAGCAGCTCAACCATCTGATATGATATGCTGCAGTGCCCTGGTTCTCATAAACCATGAAGTTCACATATTGCTGTAGACCATTCCTCATTTATTTCTCTGGTGTTTCTGTCATCTCGTCAAATATGCTTTATCAATATAACACTTTTTTTATCTGATAATCAGATATCTTTAAATTCCTCTTCACAATATCCCACGGTTTAAAGCCTTCAATTCACTATAGTCCAAAAATATAAGTTAAATTAAAAATGAATAATAATAAAGAACTGATCAAAGCAGTAGGTCTTTTCTTTTCATTTGAGGGGTGTGAAAAAG
The DNA here is from genome assembly GCF_000735185.1 of Notothenia coriiceps. NCBI lineage: Eukaryota > Metazoa > Chordata > Actinopteri > Perciformes > Nototheniidae > Notothenia > Notothenia coriiceps. Next base: position 57,689 of record NW_011356285.1, read on the forward strand.
CAAAGGTTTGGCTGTAATCGACTCAAACAGTTGATCATCAAAATTGTTAGAATTGGTTAATTATCACAATCTTAATATCCCGACTTTTAGTCAGTAATAAAGGCCAAGATCCTAAAAACAGTTAGTACTCCACATAACGAGGACACTGACCTTTTTGTTTAAAACTGACGGAATCCCCCTATTAAGTGCTACCAATCAAGAATTGCCTATGTCATCCAATCTCCTACTGACAACCCTAATTAGTTGAACTAATTAAAACTCAGCAAGTCATTACCCTCGCTGGATGAGAAGCAGACCTTTCTGAATGACAGGCAGGACGTGTAAACATTGAGCGAAGTCACATCTAGTGAGAACACCGTGGGCTCTATTGTAAATGACCTTCCCACTCACTAAGATTCCTGATAGGCCTCATAAATAATCAAACAAATGAGGGCTTGTATTAGGAGTAAAGAGCCAGAGGACGAATAGAGGAAAAGAGAAGAGGGGTGGACAGTGAAGAAAAGAGGAGAGGGTCTGAGTTAAAAATGTATTGCCCCTCATTGCAACAGATACATTGTCAGAAGTTCCACTTGGCTCGAGCAAGCATGGACAAAACAATGACAAATGTAAATCATCCAATTATTATCCCTACACACGATCAGTCATCGATTTTCCAGCATACATAGGCACACACGCGCAGACTTCACCTGGCATGACCAGTAAATCTCTCAAAGACACAATCCTGTGATCTCCAGCAGCCCCACAGTGTTAGATCAAGAGGTCATACATGCATGCACGCTTACAGCCGACCTTCCCCCACAATGTATTTGAATGGTAAAGACCGCGCACACAACAGACAGTGTGCTTCTTGCTTAAGCTGCCATGTCGGCCATAGCTCCCCACCAAGGTTGCGAAAAAAAAATCAATCGAGTACATTAGCTACAACTTGATTCAGATGAAGCACAGACACTGGAACTAGAGCAAGGCAGAAATGATCCAACTGTTTCAAGTCACACATCTTATATCAGCGGTTGTCCGCCTCAGAGAGAAAAAGGTTTCATTCCGGGAGAGAAATTAAGCTGAACATCCTTGTGATTAACGTATGGAAAGCAGGAGGGTGAGAGATGTTGGTGTTGGAGGGAGGTTCAAGAGGGTGGACGGGATTCAAGGCTTCGCTCGCTGCCTGCTTTACTTGGATCTGCTGCCTAGCCAAAAGCTTGCCAGGCACACGTGCACAAAAAGAATGGATGAACTGATCCTATGCACCAGTGCATTCACTTGAACAGAGAAAGGAGGATAAATTGTGATGGTAGGGGTAGAGGGGTGGAAGAAGAAAGAAATGATAAACACAACAGGAGTGTGTTAAAGTTTGACTTAGTTGTTTTTTAATCTCCTTGTGGTATTCCAGTTAAGTTGTAAACACTTGTCTTGTATACATTGACTGGTCCATTTTCTGACCTGACGTGCCAGACGGTACATTTCCACAGAAACATAATTGGAAACCGTTAGGAAAAGGGCAGGAACTTTCAAAAATACTTTTCAGGTTATCCATAGAACCATCTGTTAATCTAACTATTGCCAAAGACAGTCAAGGAAAGCCTTCAGTGCAGTTTTTTGCTTTCCTTTCAATTAAGAAATATTCTGTGGTATTATAATTTAACCAGTTTACTTGTCATATTTGAGAATTCCTACCATATACAAACTAATGGTTCAATTTTAGATTAATGAATACAAAATGTGTTTTATAGGTTTTTAAGGATCTGTTGGAGACCTGTTGCATACATGCTCAACATTTCACAAAAACACATGGCATAACTTTCTTCTCCGCTCCGCATCTTTCATCTTCTCTCTAGCGATCAGAATTCTGCTCTCTGAGAAATCAATGGACCCCATCTCCCCTGACTTTGGAGCCGCTGACATTCATGCTGAGGCGAGTGGCGTGCAGGCCTTTTTCCCTTTTTTGTTTTGTTCTTGGAACCACCGCTGCATACTTGAAAAGCCGCTGGGTTTGCGTTCGAGACAGTGAGAGCTCGACAACTGCTGCATACAATATGAGCTCAGGCAGAGCTGAACAATACCAAGGTCGAGCTAACCACACATCAAGCTGTTCAGACAGACAATGGAAAGAAGCGAGGAATATAACTTGGCATGGGACAAGACATAACGAAAGTGACAGTGTGTTGAGGCCAAGGACGGTCAAAGGTAATGTGAGGTGCTGATTGAAATTGAAATAAAACCCAGAGGTAGCAAAACATTTTTACAGTATTTGCCAGTGTGGTTGGTTACGCTAAAAAATAGTCATGTTATTTTCATTGTTCTAAACAGCGTAAAACCCCTCAACCAAATGCTGACAATACTCTGAATGAGGAAGACAGTGCAGAACCAGATGCTCAAATTTAAATTCATTCCAACCAACTGGACTTTTTGAGGTTTTAGCTCCAGAGGCAAAAACATGCAGCCTTTTTTTAACTGTGGGCGACCCGTGCGTGACACGTTGGTCGAGAGTTCAGTCTTGCCTCAAAGCCTAACCATACAAACTTATCAGAACGCTACACTCAAGCCACCATGTGCTCCCTGCCTCTCTTCCGCACTACATTTAATCACCCCGTTCGCACACACTTAACATCTCCATCAAACACCCACTCACCTACCCTAAGGCACACAAACACATGCGCCTATGTCTTACGTTAAAAGAGTCAGAGTTTGAACAAGGGCCCCCGAGGTCCTTCAGAGGTGTGCTTTTAACTATTGGACCGAGGTGTCTGCAGCGTTGGAAGACAAGTCATATGATATCAGCACTGCTCTCACTCAAATACATTTTACTTGATGTGAGGCCCAGCATATAAGCTGTGGTAAAAAAAACTAAGGGCAACACACATAAAAACTGACACACACATGTAGAGATCACAATAAAACCACGAGCCAAGCTGCGCATCTGTGATGTGTATAGTATATCATGGCAGGAAGGGAATGGCTTTTATAGACTTAGTTTACTGTTAAACCTACAGGGAGAAGTTTATGTGTGTGTTGCTGTTTTTTTAACACAGTTATACAATATGAAAATACAGTCTGCTGTGACTTATTTGTGAGCGTGTGACACTAAAGGCAAACAGTTTTCTCATGGAGTGGTACATTTTGAGAGTTTTGGCTGCTTCCATAACATGTTTTCTTTCAGACTGGTGGAAATAGTTTATCTATTTGTGTCTTTATCCAATGCTCAGACTTCTGTTAGGTAATTGTCTGCGAATAAGCACATATTTCATAATACAGCATAACATTTCAGACGACTTATAAGACAACACAATATTATCTAGTAATCAACTGGGAAGTTTCATGGTGATATACTGTATGCAAGTTAAAAGTGTTACCCTATTCACCTGCTGTGTTATAGAGCTGATTTAATTCACCACATGTCTGTCAGTAAGAACAGTAAACAACTCCCTCTCCTAACATCATCACTCTCCTCCTCTCCATTTGTTCATTGCCATTCCAACAAAAACAACCTGCTCTTAAAGCTTCATGCATCTACAAACTGTATTTGTCTTTATCCGCCCCCCCCATTACATGCTAAGTTCCAAGGGAAGAGAAATCTGCTCTCTGAGAAAAGCAGCCCATCCAAGATGTTTTAAATGTGTGATACTGCGCTCCTCCTCTAATGTATTTGGGGAAAAAAGGTTCCAATTCTGTTAGGCAAAACCTTTGAGAGATCCGGCGGTAAAATGTTTTAAAAGATAATATTTGCATGTGGGGGTAGCAAATGGTCCAATGAGCTATTTACACAGGAGCAGGGGGAACGCCTGCAGTCCACTCGAGTCAATATTCTTGCTGGATGACATTTGCAGAAACAATGTCCTGCGAAAACCTTCTTGGGAAGCGCTGCGATGCTCTGCAGACGTGAGCCCCGGGAATGTGATGCATTCTGGGCCAGAACGGCCTCAGTGACCTTCATTTCCTGTCCTCTCAGAGTTATTTCACCAGGGAAATGACACGATGGTGAGATACAAGCATGTGCACATGGTATGCTCCTCGACACGCACGTAAACATCAGCGCAGATGATTTAATGGGTCAACAGTGCTTACTGTATGTAAGCACACTTGAATGTGTAGCTTAAGAACCACAAGGGAGGGTAAATATTTAAATATCTGGAAGCTAAATTGACACCAGGCTGACTACATGGCTGTAGCAGTTCGTGTTTGCATGCTGGCCCTCATATGCCCACTTCAGCTTTATGTGAGTAAACACAGGTGATGGTTCAAGCTCCATTTGACAGATGGTAAGCAAAGCAATAACAGCTGGTAGCGGAACCAGATAAGCTGTAAACTCACTAAGAGACAAACATAGCCAGTTTCTAAATGTTTCTGTTTATGGCTGTTTGTGATTAATCAAATGTATATTTGTAGATAAGACATCTGGGCCATTACATTGGTTGTGTGAAATGTTTACATGCTATAATGTTCAGAAAGCTCTTTCTCATACTGCCTGTGCTGCAGCACCTCTTTTCACCCTCTGTCTGAAACCAGAGCCCAGTCTGCTCTGATTGGTTAGCTGGCCAGCTCTGTTGTGATTGGTCAACTGTTTAGAGATGTCAAATCAAATCAAGTTTTATTTATATAGCACATTTATAAACGATTTTTGGTCGAGCCAAAGTGCTGGACATATAATAAAAATAGCCTACAGTAGAGACACTTTACAGCTAATACAATAAGCACAGATTGTTCAGAATATCAGTATGACAAAAAACAACACCCTCTTTCCTTAGACCCTCACATCGTACAAGGAAAAACTTCCGGAGAAAACCCACAGTTTAAAGGGAAAAAATGGGAGAAACCTCAGGGAGAGCAACAGAGGAGGGATCCCTCTCCCAGGACGGACAGACGTGCAATAGATGCCGTGTGTAAATCAAAGAGATAATACATTTACAACATAGGTAGTCCAAATGTTAGGAAATGCATGTGTCTGTAATAAGAAGATGAATCTACGAAGATGTCCCGCCTCTTAGTATATCATGTACAATGTGTGGGAGAGACATTTCTGAAACTTTTGGATTTTAGCCTTTGCAGACCATTTACATGCACACAAACCTATATGACACACTACAGGAAAAGGATAACTCAAAAAAGCATAAAAGGGCTTCTTTAACCAACATTGTTGTCGTCTACCTCCGTTCTCCTACATTACCCACAATGCTTAAGACATATTAAAGACATCAGTAGTCATTCTGCTTCCAGTTGTTAGGTTTTAATTCAGTTGAGAAAGCAGGAATACAACACGTTACTAAACTCTTAGTGGAATATTAACGCCTGCATTACTAGGGTCGGGAGGGTTACTTTAAAAATGTATCCTGTTACAATTAAATATACACTTACATTGTTTTAATAAGTAGTAATTTAATCATTTAACTTTGAAATAGATATTCTGAAGCTTTTCAATGCTGCTACCTTGAAATAACTATTATTGTCGGTGTCATTATCACATTCCATATTCATTACCGCTAGGGGAACATATCTTCCAAACCTTGTCACCTCGTTTTTTCAATGGGGATGACAATCAGGCAGTGAGTGGGTTCTCTGCTGACAATGTGCTGTTTTGTGCGCTCTGCCTGGCACCCTGCATGCCCACCATGTGTTTGTGTCCTGTGGCCCTGCAGAGCGGGCTTAGGGCACAAGGGCACCTCTTCACAAGCAGACCCAGCTGCCTCTCTGAAATACCGGAGGGAGGGAGGGAGTATCGGGCACTCATCCAAACACACAAATCAACACATAGATGCCACCGTGTCTCAGTAACTGCTGCCATAAAGGAAAAAAGTACCGCACACACACTCTATCAAGCAGAAAGTCCTCTTTTTTTGTCACCCATTTGTCACCAAGGAGAGGACATTTACACGCTGCCCTGGCTTTCCCTGAAAACTCATATACTGTGGGACACACCTGTTCCCCACATCACTGAAAAACACATCTGCGTGCTAATGGGCAATAACTCACTCAGGGTACAGCCTGGGTGCAGGGGTATTACTGATCACAGCCACTTTTGTTGAGGATGATAGAATACACTTGAATAAAGTAAAAGGAGTTAGTGATAAATAGGGGAAACAGAGTGGCTAAACACCTGCAAATGATCAAAATAGTAAAAAAATCTAAGATGTATCACTGTTGACCTGAAATACCTTTTAGCATAACATTCAGCATGTACCTTTTGGATAATGTACCATCTTTACAGTTTGAACTGTCCAAACCACACAATACTGATACTGACTAAGGGAGAATCATAACTCTTCAAGACAAAGTTCTAAGTGATGTTGCCTTTACAAGCCTTTTTTGTGTATCAACTCTGGAAATCTACTGTGACATCAACTAGTGAGAAAAAAGAGCTTTACCACTCTTAAGAGTTACTAATAAAGGAGTATTGTGATATGTTTGTGCATTTGTATGATTTAGTGCTAAAGCAGGTTATGACATAAATGACATGACAAGATTCCACTCATCGCATTTCCTGACATGCAAATCTTCAAAAAGCCTGTTTGAATGGACACGTTGACCAGATATAAGTCCACATTTTGTTGTCCCAGGTTTACGGGATTCATTTTTTCCCTCATCTTATTACAACAACTCAAGCAAGTTGCTGGTATAAATGCACACAACTTATGCCATGCATCTGGAATCTAGTGTCTTCTTACCAGCCGTGTTTCTAGTTATGGTGTTTTGGATACCCCTACATGCACCGAAACAAACACAGCCAAGCGTACGCACACTTGGCCTTCAAACACACATTTAACCCAGACATGACCCAGACACTGAGGCTGCCGCGGGTTTATGTCACTCTGCACATTAGGTCTGTCACTTGTGAAAACTCAACACCCCCGCTTTTGGTCCAGACCACTGCATCATGCAACTGGCACGGGCTGAGGGACGGACTTAAAGGAGCTGCTGACGGGGGGAGAGGAGGGCGGTTTGTATTAGAGGTCTGTCCAATGTCCTTGTGTTTTTTTTTTGGTGACGAGTGAAGCCTAACAGCTGTGGATGCCCATGTCAGGAATAGAAACGATATCATTAATTGGGCGTATTTTAATTGGAAGATATTTAAAGATCTTTTTTCTTCTTTTTTTTTAAATGTAACCCTGCCATGACAAGAGACAGACTTGGATGTAATACATGCGGCATAACCTCAACAAGTCCTATAGTAGGAATGCATGACTTTAAGGAGAAGTGAGCATTGCAGAGCTCTGTGGTGCCTGCAGCAGAGGAAAATGTCCTCTTACCTCATTGGTTGAGTCCGAAGTGCTGTTTTCAGATCTTCCACCACCTTGTTCCTCATTTCCATTTCCTCCTCGTCAAAGGCAAACAGGGTCTGCATCTGCAGAAAATTCGGAGAAATTAAATAAAAATTGAATTTAGTGAAACATAGAGCTGCAATGATAAGTCGATAAATTGATTCGTTGATCGTCAGAAAAACGTCTACTTTTGCAAATACAAAACTGTAGATTTCTTTCAAAATTGTGTATTATATCTTATTAAACTGATTATCTTTAGGCGTTGGACTATGAAAACAAGGTATTTAAAGACATAACTTTGGGAAACTGGTATTTTATGACATTTTATAAACCAAACTTTAAGAGTATTCGAGAAAATAATCGACATATTGATCGATAATTATAATAAAAGTGAATACAAAGCTGATGGATATTGCTGAAAACTAGAAAGGTTATCTTATTTTGGAAGCCATCTAACAATAGTACATATATAAAACATTGTTTTCAATTTGCATCACAGATAATTAGAGCCTCATTAGTAGCTCCCTCTTCCCATTTTGTTTCCCCTGTTTGAAGTTATATAAGGTGCCAAAATAATTCAGGCAGGCAATTAACTCAAATCAAGCTACAACAAATCTTTAAAAAAAAAGCACTTAGACCGGTGGTAGTGTTAATTCATTTCTGCATCACTTAAAGGCTCCCCGCAGCAACATCAAAGAGATGCTGTGCTCCCATTAGTCAGGGCCACAGCGCTTCTGTTTAGCCTCTGCAGGCTTTTTCCAAGGCAAGTCACTGCCAACTGCTAAGGTTCAAACAGTGTGCGTTTCAGTGAAGTAGGCTAGTCAAAAAGCTGACTATTAATTTGCCTTGAATAAATATTTGCTTGAATGTGACCCTGTTTTCCAGTCCTTAAAATATTTGTAAAAGAAAAAAAGGCATACAGGTCATAATTTGGTGCAAATATTCCAAATCAAGATCGTACTTTTTGAGCCAGCGTTGCTAAGAGATGTTGGACCCCATGTTTGACTACCTCGCAATAGCTCTGTTCTAAGTGTTTAATCTAGAAACAGTGCAGTCAAAACATCCATCGCGTCGACCTAGCCTCAAGTCCAGATGGCTCGCGGACCCTGTGCCAAGAAGCAAAGGCTCTGGCTCCTGTTTCTCTCAAGGAATATGTTCATAGTCAATGGGAAGTTGGACACAACAAGTGTTGGGGAGAGTGGATGTTTTGGTCGTGCTGCGAGCCAGCTCAACATGTCAATGAGTCTCGCCAAATGGCTCCTTGCTACATCTGCTATTCGTAAAGTCATTCCGAACTTTTGGCCAATGGGCACATGAGGATGCTATTACAGCCTGTTGGTAAACCAGCAGAAGGTACTTCCCTTAATCCGCATTATGGGAAGTGCCCCCCAGAGCCAGATCCATGCCCTCAAGCTGGTCATTGGTGCGTTGTTAACCCAGTGAGTGGTGAGTGCAGCTCATCAAAACCTTAATAAAGACCATGTGGGTCACTGATGCGCAAAGTAAAAAGTATTTATTGAAATAGTTAGAGGCACAAAACATAATTAAGCTAACAAAAGACAAGCTGAAACGTAGCAGTTACTATGTGGCTATAAACTAACAACTGAAATGGATAGGAATGATGTGATCGGAAACACGTGGCATTAACAGCTCTGTTTAGAGTTCAACTGAATGCCAGGTAGATGGTAAGAAACCATGTTGTTAACGTCACAGCTAAGCAATGTAGCTTGTAAACTGGACAGAACTTCCCAAAACAGAAGCTTTGCCATTAAGCTCAAGTTTTACTAGAGCACTGACAAGAACAGTGAATAAAATCTTAAAAAAATAGATTTGACATCATTTAGAGAATGGTTGGGGAACTCAAAAACTTTTTCACAGTTTCTGAAACTTCAGAGATGGTTTATGACTTACTTTATCAGAAAAAAACAAAAAACATTTAAAGATTCAGAACTGTGTTTTGTATTTTTTTGAATAGTGATGTTAGATTTATTGAGGTATGGTATAGATCATCCATCTTTGATCATTTCATGTTACCCTCCGATGTGCAACGTTTAAAGGTTTTTAACTTATTTTGTAAAGAACATTTAAATTGTCAGTTTACTTATCGGTATCAGCCAAAAAAGCAGGTAACAAACATATTGTACGTTCTTATTGCACAGGTAAAGGTTGACTTTTAAATGTAGGCTACTTTAACAAATGTGTATCACGTTAAACAGGCTTCACTAAATAAACTGCTTAATTCAAATAAATGAAATCAGTTAACAGCTAAAAAACTAGATGTAACACTTGAAAGCAACTTGTCAGAGAGTCACGAAGACATTTGAATTATCACGACAACCAGCAACATCAGGACTCTGACTTTATGAATGAACATCAAGATGCTGGTTGTATCTCTCAGGGCATCAATGACAAAATGAGCTCATCCAATAACTCAGCTGCTGTGAAGGGGCCTTCCCTTGTGAGCACGGAAAGGGGCCAAGACATGAAGTCATGGATGAGCAGAGGACCTCCAAATGTTGAAAATCGCTTTTGTCACGATGCTGCCTGGTTCACGGTGCTGGAGAAAATGGATGATTGATGGTGGGAGTTAAAAACAATTAAGGAATAGGAGGGAAATGGTCGACTAATAGTGAATAGGGGAGACTGTGGTCAAGTGATGCTTTACCAAGGGACTAATTGGAGGAAAATTGCAAAAAATATCTTTCTGCCAAACCTTATTTTGATTTATTTGAATCAAAAAAACAATTGTTAAATAACTTTAAATTTGAATAGACTTGTGTCCTTTCCTTTTCTTTTTTTTTAAAACACATTTTTTCCATTACTTGTTGTGCAATTCTATGAACTGAGACTTTCTAGAAAAGGCCTGGAGCAAGTGAACGCCAATATCTCATCTAATTGGCACAATGCTCCACTTTATTTTATTAAAAAAGTCAAGACTTTAATACACATCACTTACAGACTCAGGTTGTTTTGCACAGTAGGTACAGTAAAAAAGGAAAAGTCAGGCTGAAACATAACTCTAACGGCGTGTCTGACACATAATAGCACAGAGGCACCGCTGCAGCCCTGGTGGATTTAAAATTCCTGGCAACTCACAAATCAGCACTTTCTCTCGACTAAAATATTGTGCACGTCTGCGAGAGTGTGTGCGTGCCGCCTGAGCCTTCAAAAGAATGACAGCAAAATTGTTTCTCCAGACTTGAGCTCAGGTACCTACAGAAGTAGCCCGTTCTCGTCCCCGGAGTGGAGGCAGTAAACAAAAAGCTGTAAAAATAGCAACCCTTCACATGGGTTGTTGCTATAGTATAGGGTCTTTTTCGCCCCAAAAACAAACAACATGGTAATAAACAGATATGAAATGCCATTACTTTTGTTGGCCCTACATTTATATTGTAAGTTATGGTTAATCACTTTATCCGATTCATGGCTTGGAACCACTTGGCTAGATTTAGAAAAAAAATCGCTCTAGTCGGATGGTTGAAAAGTCCATTAAGACTTTCTCCACCAATGACTCTAAATGTCATGCTTACATGTCAACTTTGAAGAGCCCCTCTTAAAATGTCATGTTTTATGCTCTGCAAACATTAGGGAGCCAACTTGTCGTCCACATAAGGACTCCGGGTCAGAGGTCACTGTCCCAAACTGGATGTCTTTTTGAAAGCATCACGCTGTTCCTACTGGCGGCCAAAGTTGCTAGAAAAAAATGAATATTGTGTGTGGCTCTGTGTTTGACAGTCGTTCCTGCTGGCTGAACTGCTGAGTGTTTAAATGGCCTTTTGTCATCACAGTGTGTGTGTGTGAATGCCGGGGTCACAGCGCAGGAATGTGGCTATGCGAATATAACGAGCAGTCAGCAGGGACACGATAAAAATGAGCCAAGATTGTGAGAGGGGATGACTGAGTGAACAGTGACCTCTCATGAGTGGTGGTCAGATGCTCAGAAAGTGAATTATATAGTAATTATGAGGAAGCAAGATGGGCACTACACAAACATTTTTGCTTTTACAAGTTTAAGAGAGTGCTATTAAAGGTAGGGTAGGTAATTCGCTTCAGAAACACTTTTTGTTAAACTCCATGGAATGCTCTTAACATCCCGATAGCAATGAATACATTAAATGCTTTGATAATAAATACATACTCCTTGCAAATCTGACTCATTTCAATTTTTCTGCAGTTTCTATACATTGGTTTAAGTCTTACTTATCGAACGGAAAACAGTGTGTTTTGGTCAATAGTGCCAAATCCCCCTACCTTGTCAACCCTGTTGGGGTTCCACAAGGTTCCATTCTTGGACCATTACTGTTTTCACTGTACATTAATGACTTGCCTAATGTGTGTCCTGAGTTGAATGTGCAAATGTATGCCGATGATGCGGTCATCTTTGTACATGGGAAGAACACTGAAATGATCTCATGTTGTCTCTCAAAAGCTTTGGACAAGGTTCAACACTGGCTGAACAACATTTGCTTACAGTTAAGTGCAAAAAAAACAGTATGCATGATGTTCAGTAAACGACCAGTCAAAATCGAAGGATCCAATGTGTTTTTAAACGGAGCAGAAATAGAACTAGTCCCCCACTTCAAGTATCTTGGAGTCATACTGGACTCGAACTTGACTTTTAAGAAACATATTAACGCTTGACACATTTTTCATGTTTTAAGTGTTCATCACTGTGCATTGTCCCTGCCAAATAAAAGATTAAATTAAATGAATGACATAAAAAAATGTCATATGTGGAAGCCGTGGCGCTGTAAAAAGCACGACCAATTATCTGAGCCGGCCTGGCTAAAATAACTGGATGGCCTACCTGCCTGTCAGTCTTCAATCTCCTGCACAAACTTATCTCGTGCCCTCATTGGTCATGTGCGCGTCCGTGTGTGTTGGAGGAGGGGCTCTGTAAGGAAGTCTGAAGGAAGGGGCAGATTTTTTCCGGTTGCGTACTTTCAAATTCTAGCGCACTCGAGCTGGTTTCTCCATTCTTACCTACCCTACCTTTAAGGGGAACATAACATGTCTCCTTTCAGACTTGAGGACATTTTTTTTTAATTTGGTGTATAATTTCCTCATTAAAAAAAAGGTAAGCATAAGATAATGCCTAATTTGCATACTTATATATACACATTCAGAAAAAGTTGTAATTAAAACAATTGCCTTAATGTAAGTAATCAACTGGGTTAGTTTCATGATGATTTGTTTTAGGTAATGCTACTAGTAGAATTTTACAAATCTTTAAAAAGGTAATTTTCTCGAATAGTGATAAAAAAAAGATACAAATAAGATTGTCTCTGCTTAAAGGTTGGAAGCAATATGTAATATGTTGTATTCAACTGGAGATTTTAGTAAAAGTGAACAGACTTACAGCAGCCATGGAGTTGATGCGGTCGATGTAGTAGTCAGGCCAGCTGGTCGCAAGCTTGTTGGGATCCTCTTGCTCCTGTGCATGGACACAAAGAAAGATTAAGTCAATTTAAAATAGCATAGCTCTGATTGTTTAATGGTTATTGCAGGTAAATCATAGACTATAAAACACACTGCGACTTGAACATACACACAGATGCAAACATTAAGGAGATGTAATAATCGAAAAATGTGTTCCCGTCTCAGAAAATGTACATGAACGCACCCTTAAGTAAAAACTCTTAAACCACTGTAAACGCTCTGAACATTGAAATATTACACATCCTCTTTCAAGTTACCACATAACAACTTAACGCTCATAAACACACCAAAGTTGGAGAACCACTTCCCAATTTAGGAACTTTGACTATACGAGGAGCACGTAAATGCACCATGGGCCTAGAGAAGGTCCACGCTCTCCGAGTGTCATTATAGTTTATCAACTATTTCTCTAACTGTGGGAAACAGCCAACAATGAGCGCCATTTCAGAGGTCTACCCAGGAACACGGTGCTCAATGATTAGGATGATGTCCCTGATATTTCCTTGAGCACCTGGGGTCAAAACTCCATCAACCGTCTGCTTTCATGTAGCACTGCCATCATGTCAAAAGGCTCCACAGTTTCGACTCCTCCATGACAACATATGTAAAACTGAATTTACTGATTTCCATGAAATTTGCCATGAAGATTGTTTCTACTCAGAAAATTAATCCTAAGGGTTATGCTGAGCCTTTGTCATCTCCACTAGAAGTACTATCAGTACAAGTTCTAAGTCTTGTGCAAATCATCAGTACTATGTCCATTTCTGAAAGACCTAAGGCATTGTACTGAACAGACCAGGGCTGCTAGTGAGGGGCTTTCTTGGTTCAAAACTACTCCCTGTACTCTGTACTCTGTACATTATTATTGCCTCCGCCAAGGGGGTTGTATTTTGGCTCCGCTTGTTGGGTTGTTTGTTTGTCTACGTTATTATGAAAAACTTTTGGCCCAATATACATAGAGGAATGGTGTAGCATTGTCCAAGGAACACCATTACATTTTGGAGCAGAATCTGAATCACGGGGTGGATACACACACTATTTTTCACTTATGGAAACGGCCTTGACGGAGGTTTGCTCTCTCCGAGTGCCCTTCTAGTTTCATACTATTTCACTCTTCTAGTTTCCTTTTTCCCCTTTCTACCTTAGCTGCACACTTCAACATCCATGCAGACTAAATGGATGAGGCAGTCCATCCCACAATAACTGGGTCACAAAATCTCAAAGTATTCACTTGTCTTAGCTTTTATTACAACATAATAAGAGAGAAAGAAGAACTGCCTTGAGGAACGAAGTGCACTCCACAACAGTTTTCAAATCGCTCTGTCTGAGGTCAATTTGTCCTGGCCAGTCGGAGGTAGCGTGATGCCATGAGCAACCAAGGCACAGGGGAATACAGAGACCATGTTCCTCGTTCACATCTGGTCTTGTTTAGCTCGGGCTTAGAGCACTGGTGTAGCATTGTTGTTGTTCTTGTTACTGTGTGCACGTAAACAAGAGCTGGAAAACATACATGATATGCAACATTAATGCAAAATTTGATAGTTTTGTTAGATAATAGAGAAATACTTGCCAAAATGTATAAGACAACATAAATAGAAATGTTACTTGATCCACAAATTAAGAGGGCATTTAAAAAATAAATGTGGCGTAAAAGCAGTGCAATTACCAACTTTTTGGTTCCAAAGACCCTGTAAGCAATTCATTTATTGAGATCCCCAACATACAAAAGGGTTATAATACCTACCCTAGCCTGTAGAAGCAGTTACAGTTAAATCAATTGAAATAACCCTACAAAAGACCATAATGCTTAGCATACAGATTGTTGAGACTTCGTTGCAGCCAACTAAGCTCTCTGATAGCTGAATCTCATCAAGTGCAACAACTTCATTAACTACAAGGACGTTCATGCTGCAGCAAGACCTCATCAAATCTCACTGGGCTCCTTCTCGGTAGGAAATCAATATTTCCTGCCACCAAATCCCTTCATTTCTGAAATGTAGCTTTAATACTTGCATGGCGGTACAACACAGCTTTAAGCTAATTACATTTTCTGTTAATTAAGCCGGAAAAACTCCATTCTGGGACAGGCCTCAATCGATTGTCCCCGGAACATAAAACCCTCTTTTTATGACCACTAACCCAATGAACTTCCAGTCTGGACATAAAAATGAGCTACAGAAACAGTCCTATACACTCAAGCAGCTCCACCAGAGACTTTTTTGGGTTGGAGTATAAAGTTGGTCGATGTGGATTCCAGCCCTGGTTAAGACCGCTGTTTCTAATCTACGGTACTCTGTGCCAGCATTTGAGCACGAGCTAAAGAGCTGGGCAAAAACAATAGAAGTCACTGTATTACTCAGCTTGTGTTTTCAAGCTGGCCGTCGTTTCCACTATACTTGCTGACACGCTTGGGACGGGATGCCAGACAGATCCTGACGCTGAGATTAACAACTTAACTGCCTCTCTCTGGCCCTTCAGCCCAATTACAGCGGCCGACACGCCCTCAAAAACATCAGGTCGAGTCCAATGCAACATTTACTCTGGCAGTTTCGCGAGCCAGAGTAAAGTACTGTAATTTTGTCTTGTTTTTGGATAAATGAAAAATGATTGTGAGCTCTGTTATGGGGGTCCTGGCCTTATCAGTTCATACACCATATATTCATATTCATATTTGCCCTTTTAATGGCATTTCTTAAACAGTGAAGTGATCTTGGGTGCTTATTTTTGAATCACAGTTGATGAGTGGTATTAACATTTCTGGATAAGAAGCCAGACTCCAAATAAGTGGAGCCTTTTACAAATTGAAAGTGCAAACAGCAGGCTTTGTATATGAATAGAGAGAGTATATTCACATGTGTATCACAGCATTCATCATTTATTATGCATGCATACTGAGTATACTACTGAGATACCAGTCGCGTACTTCGCTGCGACAGTTTAAGGTCAGCCCCGTCATTCCATTACAGCAATTACACACTTACACTACACTGTAAATTCCTCACGTCTGGTGACATTAAATATGATTTACAATCCAGGTTGCAGCAAGCAAACGAGGACAGGAATCCCCAACAGTGTATCAGGTATATTTCTGTAAGGTGTTCCTCTTGTTACAACCATCTGTTGAGGGATATATTGTTTCTCCAAAAGAGCCAAATACTTGACTAAAGCCAGGGTTCAAGAATATTTCTCTGTGTGTTTGGCAGGCTATTGAGTTTGCAGAGGCACCTGTTGAAAGAGATTAAATTACTATTTCAGCTCCCCCGCTGTCATGCAACAAGCCGCCTTACAGATCTCAAACCTCCTCAAAAGGTTTGAATGACAGTAACGATTGAGTTCACAGATTGTAATGAACCTATGCACATATACATTTCAAGTCAAGGTTTCAGAAACAACAGGACGTAGAAAGTCAAAATACTCAAATGGCCAGTTAAATCCTCAGATGTGTCATGCAAGGTTTCTACTGTTTGCTTGACTCCTAATATATAAAAATGTACAGTTCAACAGGAAATCAAAACTACACATTTCTCTTTCTTGCATGTAGTGCTACTTATCAATCTAGATTGTTTGGGTTTGGGTTACTAAGGGTTTGATTTATCATCCATTATTAATACAGGAAAAAAATCCTTTCTACTGTATCATCGCGCAAAAGTTGGTTTATACACATGAACAAGCTGCTCTCATGATCCAGTTAATGTCTCCTCTACATTTTAGCAAAGTCTTATGTCCAATAGCAGACATACACTTCCTACTTCCGAGGTGAAATGGTTGGCGATGTAGTTTGATAAAAAGAAAATAGTCCCTACATGAATCAGCTCAAAACAAAGGTCTGTTGAGTATTTTGGGTGACCTGTTCACGATTTCTTAAACGAGACATTGCTGTGGAGTTTTAAATGTACTTTTTGGATCTTTGAGAACCACAAGCGAAGCACCATCTAGTTCCATTGGAGGGAAGGCAGACATCCCTACGGCCAGTATTTTTAACACTGGGCAACTTACACCTAAATTATTTAGATAATAAAATAGGACAACAGGCACTGTAAGAGGAAAAATACATCTTGTTTGGATTTAAAAGATGAGCAAGACAACAGAGATATTTTTTCAGTCTGTGGGCTTTGGCAGCCAGCTTGGCCAAGTTACTTCTTTAAGCGTAGTCCAACTATTCTCTGCCAGAATCTATACATCGCCTCTCAGTGACATGCAAACATGTTTCCTTGAGTTCTTCAGTTTCTCTGGCAATTGAAGTGCTCCTTAGGCGCCTCAAACTTTGTTCCCATGTGCTCAGAGGGGCCCTGGGGGACCCTGACTGCAATGTGGGCGCTCTAATAAGCTGTACGAAACCATGAGAGCATCGGTAAGATGCACAGAACTGAATTAAATAAAGAAGGGACAGAAAAGTACTGCATTAAAAATGGGGAAAAAAGCCATTTACCAAATGTTAAATATTGTAGATCAGTTTTGGACCAAAGCAAAGACTCTTCTAGGCCATTTTCAGAAGCAAACAACAGATATAAATGAATAAATACTCTTGCAAAAAGACTCGGAATTATACTATGTAAAACTTTAATGATCTCCATGGCAACGTCCAATGAGCACAAGCTCGACTAAGAGTTTAATGTGTCTATTTCACTGCACCAACATAATATTCCTTTTGCATACACCAAATTATTTACATTGAAATACCTGTATAGTTCATTACTGAGAGTCAAGGGTGTAACTTTGGTTTGAGAAGTGGGGGGGACACAAAACAGGGGGTCCTCCGCAATGAAACATTGTTCTCGATTTAATTCCATTTCCTGCCTATCTACAAATATATTAGGGACTATGGTGTTAACTAATCCAAGAAAAATGTGTAGTGTAATGAGTGCGCAAACTTATCTAGTATCCTCTCCATGTGAGCCTGTTTTATGTGTGATGACCTCACATCCTCTGGGGGGGGGGCTTCTAATCTCCGAGCTAGCACCAGATCACACACACACACACACACACACACACACACACACACACACACACACACACACACACACACACACACACACACACACGACGAGACGACAG
>NW_011356285.1:75474-88606 GCF_000735185.1 Notothenia coriiceps
TTTCACTTATAAAGCGACGACGTTATGTGTATTGAAATTGTCTCTACGACAGTACTCTTTGGTTACACTCAAACCTTTAACGTGTCATGTAAAAAGATAAATCATATGGAGTTGTTAACCTCTTAATATAGTCGACCCTTTTACCGGTACTGTGGAGAGGGAATGTACGCGGCGGAGACTAGCACGGGTATCGACATACGTAGAGTGTGCAACATCAGGAGAACCGTCGTCGAATACAGAATTAGTAGGGTGTACGAAATAGCGGGTAGTAATTTTGATTACACTTGGGGTCCGGTTGATAAAGGACGAACTCGTACAGACGATTTGGCACACATGGACATTTGCTTGCGTCCGGGCAATGTATTAGCAGGTCTTAAGTTTATAGATGGGCCAGTAAAGAGCGGAAAAGAACCACTCTGAAATATAGGGCCGAAGGTATCTAATTTATAAGGGACCGTCGCTCTGTAACCGAAGACACCTTACAACCTGTTAGGGGTGACCAACCGGCGTCTGTCCTTGCATAACACCTACAGGTCGTCGTCGTAGTTCACCGTGTCTTGTGGTATGGTATAGTGTCATATTGTGTATTCTACCTAGCGATGTACGTAGGGTAACAGGACCGACATTGTGACGCATTGAGCAACATCAAACACGACGTAGGAGTCGTACCCGCATTAAAGGTTAACCCCGTTTTTGGACAAACACAGGGGGGTTGACAAAGTTTACACAAATAATAGATAAAAAAATGAATTCCCACACACACACACACACAACAACACACACACACACACACACACACACAGCACACACACACACACACACACACACACACCCACACGCAACACAACACACACACACACACACACACAGCACACACGGCGACCCCTCCCCTCCCCCCCCTCCCCTCCGTGATTTCCTTGTTTAGCGATACACAGCCAAACACAGCCAAACTCAACCTGAACAAACACAAAGTCACAGCCAAAATAAAAACAATAAGTGTGGCTTGATATTGAGTAAGAAAAAGGTTTATAGGTTGATAAACACCGTGAGAATGGGTCTGCAGAGAGAATTTCGCCGCAATCCCAACTGTCTGTTATCAGCCTGCAGCCAGGGAGGAGAAATCAGCAGAGCTGCCTGCACTGAGGTGGAATGGTCAATTTGGACCAATCAACGGGGGCTTAACGTAACGGCTTCGTGGACGTAACGTAACGGCTCCGCGGACGTAACGTAACGGCTCCACGGATTGGCCCATTTAGTTCCGGGTACGTGCTTAGCATGACATGTCACCTTTAAGCAAGGCATTCCACTCACAGAGATGAGTAGAACACGTGGTTGGATGATTTCGGACAGCAAAGATTATATTCAGAAAATCCTCTTTTTAGGGAAATTGACAGTAGAAAATATTGTGTGTAAGTGTTTTGATAAAGGGCCGTATTGTGTGACTGTTGGCTGAAAACACAGCGTGTGTGTGTCAGTGCTGCACTACTAATAAGATTCCGGAGAGCGTGTTTGGCTCCCAGCACTGAATGATTTTTTTGGAACTATTAGATGATACATCCTGTTCTCTACCTGGAGGCTGCTGGACACGAGTCAGGCTTGGAAAAACAAACAAACAAGTATATACACACACCCATCACAGACAGGAATGCAATTCACTCATGCAGAGATGTACTCACGCCAATACTTTTTCATTGGACACTAAACATGTATACAAGCCATCCCTTCATTCTCACGCTTACCGAGAATGATGTCTACTCTTTCTCACACGCACACACAGACACACAAACCCCCTGGCTGTGGCTGACTGGGTGGCTGAGATCAGAGGTGCAGATACGGTCAGATTATATAAAGCTTGAAGGCCTGGACAAGATGTTCGAGTTAGTCATGGTACACAGAGACCATATTTACGCTAATTCCATTACTTCATTGCTGACTGCTATTAGCGAGAAGAGTTGCGTATGTGACTATTCCTAAAGAGTTTTGATGTTGGAGAGGCTTATGGTCTATAGATCTTGAATGTTAATGTTAATGTTGCATTCAACAATATATTTACATTAACAGTGAAATGATTTTGTGTGATATGAAAAGGAACTCTTGCGGCAACAAACCCACAGAGAATCCTCTGCTTAAGGCAGCCAGTGTTGAATATTTTTAAAAATCTTAACAGATGTTGAAGATATGACAGGCGTCGAATATGACATGTAATCATCATGTTCTGCTGTCCAAGAGGTTTCTCACAGTGTATTGGATTGTTAATATTGAATGTGTTTATTATTGTGATTTGGAATCAGTGAGGGAACTAAAAACACACTTTAAACATACAGTACATCACACTCCAGCTAAATGTGTCTTTAGAACCATCAAGAGCAGAAACATTAGCTTGATTCTCATGCAGTGCATCCTGCATCCTTTAGCCTCTTTAGTCTGTTGTTTTGGCACAGCATGAACATTAAATGTATGTCACTGATTATCAACCCTGTTTCGAGCAGCAGCAGCAGGTTCTTTTAGCACCTGCACGCCAATACAACCACTGCACGCTAGCTACCCTGTGAGGAGATAGGAATGGTGTACCATTTTATACCATTGGAACAGCTTGTAATGTTCAATTTTTTGCAATAGAGCTTCTTTGCTGGTCGTGTCTCGAAGAGTAACCCCAGATTTGCGAAAGTCTAGATAAAGAATTATGGTTAGGCATTGACCTTGAATTGTCAAAAGTAAGGTTAGTAAAGGCCCTTCCAGCATCGAGTCTGGCAACAGTTTGAGAGGTTTACAAATCCAAGGTTCTCTTCTAGACTCGTTCTAAGATGGTGGTGTCTAGAGAAGTAACCCAAGATTTGTGAAACTCTCAACAGGGGATAATGGTTGGGCATAGACCTTGAATGGTAAAGTAAGGCTTTTACCTCAATGTGAGGTATGGATCGGTGGTTGGGCATGAAGTCTGCCAACAGTGTTTTGAGAAGTTTTGCAAATTGAGGGTTTTCCTCCAGGCTCAAACATCTTTGCTTACACAAAGACACAGGGAAGCCATATTGGGTCAAACCAACTAGACAGCAGTTCTAGTGAAAACTCTGCATATAGGAGTCGATCAATATCTGAACTTAAATATCAAGCTGGTTTTATAAGCCTGACCATTTACCTCCTCAGGTTCTGTGAAAACATAAGATTCATTAGATTTGGAATATGTGGTTTTGACCAGCCAGTAAACAAGTGGAACTGGCAAAGTCGCAGTGATTCACAATAAATGTGCAGTTTGTGTTGCAGGTGAACAAAGTTAGTTTGTCCCTCTGTCATGCCCTTAGTTGTTCCCTTCAAGTGTTATCTAACCACAACAACTGGAGCCGTCGTTTGGCTGGAGCAAACAAGAGGACCAGTGTTTTTCGCCGACAGGAGCGGCTGGGGTAAATTCTGCTGTCCTCTGCTCCCCATTCAAAATCACTGTCATCCTGTCATTTTCATGCATACAGGGCACTTCTGTGTGGTGTGTGTGTGGGTTATGTCTTCAAAACCTGCGTCTTTTCCTACATTTATGTGGTTCTTCATGTCTGTGTGGGTGTGTTGCACGTAAGGACATTATTCATGCACACACAGAAAGGCAGGTTATTTTCCGATATTGCACGCCAGTTGTTTTCCCCCCTCATTCTCCATTACGGCGTCCCTCTCCATGAATGAGGGGTTTGTTTGGTTTTCCTGCGGCCCTTCCGCTGTGCAATGTTACCCGGGTTTTGCTCTCTGTTTCCTGGCCTGGACACGCGGCTGTTTCTTTTTTTTCTACCTTAGCCTCGGAGAGGAAATGATTTCTGACTGGGAGGAATGGGGCAGGAATGACAAACTAATATATCCTACCTCTGAAACCGGCTTAGGCGCGCACTGCAAACCTTTTTTGTTCCAATATGATGCTGCCAAATTTGGTTTCCACTAGCTTATACTGCAGTACAAAGAGTCTTCATAAACATCTGTGGTTGCTTCAGTAAAATATGTAATAACTGATATAGGAGTATTATTGAACTGGCTCCTTTTATGTGGCTTCACGAATGCAAAAGCACCTTCTGCCAACAATTCCTTCCCTCTACTACAGCACATTGCAAGTTATCATAATGTATTAGAAGAACGATTACATCCTCCTCTTGAATTATTTTGACCCGTATTGCATTTCCTTGTAAACTGGTGTGGCGCTCCAGCTTCCATCCTCGCCTTGACATCCCTCTAAACACACCACAATTCCACCGCTCTTCTTTTTCCTCGTAACTCAATGCTGGCCTCAATACAAGTACAAACTTTTACACATGCAGGTGCACACACACACTCACGCGTGCACACACACACACACACACACACACACAGCGATGTGTGTTTACTCCTTTTTAAAAAGGTTGTCAGAGCCTATCATCTCAGCTAAGCCGAGCCTGCCTGCCGTGGAAAGAGAAAGGAGGGGTCCGATCCTCGTCCCCGCTTCCAACAGAAAAAGCTCATCCAAAAAACAAATTAGCAAAGAGACACAAGGGAGGGTTTATTGCTATTTATTCAATTTGCTATTGACTGAGAGAGGGGGGCTCAATTCCCCTTTTTCTCCTAGCACAATGTCATATCCTGTTGGGTTTTTGACCACAAAGTGAGACCAGAGTTGTTGTGGAGAGACACGCTGAAGGGTATTAAGAGAACGAGAGATGTTTTGGCGAGGGGAGAGGGGTGAAAGAGAGGGCTAACCAGAATATTCTAGTGCTCCGATGGTATGTTGACAATTCTTAAACAGCACAGGAAAATGACCTTCTCCAACGTGGGGAAGGAGATCTAGAGATTGAACGTATTGAAACAATGAACTGTGTTGTTTACATGTATGTCCTGTATGTGCATAAAGAAAAATATGAGAGTCAATGTAATAATGGGCACATGTTTACGTCAAAGAGGAGCTGGAAAGGGGGCTGGCGTGATTCAAAATGGGCTTTACTCTTCAATAACATGAATTACAAACAGTTTAGCTGTAAACTGTGGCTTCAGGCAGCCATTCAACTGAGGGCCAGCCAGAGATTAGAGCTGATGAACAGTAAACCACAGCAGAGAGCAACTTACCTTCTTCTTGCTGCAGTAGATCTGCCATTTCTTTTCATCGGGCAGAGCGAACATGGCCTCCCTGTTCTTGTCCGTGAGGTCCAGTTCATCCTGCAACAACAAAGGAGGCCGTTTTAGCAACACAGTATTTGTCTTGAAACCATTGCACACATTGTTGTTGTCTACTAGAACATGTGGATATGCTTTTAGGCTGAAAAACTAATTATTTTTCTCATAAATTATATCACAATTTACATTCATTCACCCTCAGTCTTAAACCCGCCTCTCTCTTTAAGTCCCGCTGCTGAAAAAAAGAGCCCGGTCCTCTCTGCTTGGTTCTCACGTTGCTGGTGAAGATACCCAGAAAAGAGGACGATATCAGGGCTAGGAAATATATATACCGTAATTTTCGGACTATAAGGCGCACCTGAATATAAGCCGCAGCAGCTAAATTGAATGATGTGTACATATATAAGCCGCACTGGACTATAAGCCGCAGGCGTTTTAATGTTTAATTACCATATGTAAGGGTTCGTGCACAGAGGGGATTGTCGGGAAAGAGATGGCTGTTTGAGGAAGCTCCCATTTATTAACATTTCAACAAACAAGTTGCATATTTGCATAACGTATTCAAGTGTTACCATTTAGTGCAATAGTAGCTACAGAACATGTACTGTGCTGTGTAAACTGTACTGTATCACATAGCGTTTCAGACACACAAACTTTTCAACTTTCAAACTTAAACGGTGCGCTCCCAGCGCACGTACCGGCAGTGATCTACAGCAGTGGTTTTCAACCAGTGGTACGGGGACAAACTGTCTCGCTCTCGTAATGTCTGTCTGTCTTGCTCTCGTTCTGTCTCTCGTACCACTCTCGGTTCCACTTTTACTTTTGCGCGCTACCTGTCTCACTCTTTTCCGGCCTCCAGCTTTTCCTGCTGGAGCCCGCCGCTTAAAGGTGGGGGGCGCGGACCGGCCATAGAGCCCATAGAGTTAAAGGTGGTGGACTGTAACCTGTAAAATCCATAGATTTAGGAGGTTCCCTAGTGGCTGTTAGCTCTAAAAATCCATAGATTAGCCGCACCGTTATATAAACCGCAGCGTCGAAAAATGGGGAAAAAGGCGCGGCTTATAGTCCGAAAATTACGGGTATATTATATTTTGATATTGAAATACATTTCATCTTTGACTTTGGATATTGAGATATGACAAGTGTTTTCTTTCCTGGTTTTAAAGGCTGCACTACAATAAGGTGTGTTTTGTTATGACTGTTCTAGCTGTTCTGTTGTTTACCTTTATCCGCTGTATCCACATTACTATTTATCATTAATCTCACTGTGTGAGTATTTTGTGAAAACTACAACAGTAAACTCTATGATATTGTCACAATAGCATTTGGTAAGAATATAGTGATACTTTATTAACTCCATCTTACACACTTTGTGGTATTTTCTAATAAGCCTCAATAAAACATACTGGGTTGTCTCTTTTCATAGTGTTTTGGTTGGTAGTCACTCCACATCCCAAAATGTCTTCTTTCAAAGTAATCACTGGGAGACGCATGAATACTACCAGCCCCATCCTTCAGCACACAATCCGACTATCCCTTTTGTTTTGTTTTCACTACATCAATACAGAGCCAAAGATGTTTAGCAGTGACTGCAGATCATTGGATGAGTTGAGTTTACACAGCGACATTGGATTGTCTGACCCCCCCACTGTCTGACTGAGAACTGGTCTCCACAGAGGAGGGTTTTAATATTCACCCTGCTGCTCGGCTCAATTATTCCGCTCAGTAAAAGGAGCCTCCTGCACCTTTTGAAATGCATATGAGGCCCGGAAATGAGTCTCTGTATGCCTGGGAGGAAAAAGTAAATTCTCGGAAAGAGAAGCACATTTAAGTTGAAGGGAGAATGAGAGAAATGGAGGAAGGATACAGAACAAATAAAGGGGCTGTGCGGTTCTGGAAATGGATCAGGACAAAAAAATTGAGGATGAGATGCCATAGCGCGTAGAGCTTTGTGCTCTGCCTCAAACTAATCTCATGATAATGGTTTTGCTACCATGACGTCAGGCAGAAGTGCTGGGCCTCCAAGGCCCCCCAAAGTGAAGATGGCTACCAGCACCAGAGGTGGGGCCCCTTAAAGCCGGCCAGTAGATCCACAGGGTTTGTTTTCATCCATTCAGCTGGACAGGGTAGGGTGAGGTGGCCCACATTCCAAGTACCCAACACTATGAAGGATGACATCATCTCTCACACAGTGCTTTCAATGGGAGAACCAGCAGCAGCATGATTGTGGTTTTGGCAAAAAAGGAAAAATCTGAAGGGTGTGAACTTTAAGGGGGTCTAATACAGATAGAAACCACAAAGAAGCTTTGGAATCTTTGGTCAAAGCCTCATTTCATCTTAGCAGCATGAATTAAAGAGTGAATTGTGACTCAAAACGAGAGCTTATCATCTCGAGTCTACATTACCTGCTGCAATAAATGAATACCATCGATATTAGTGTGCTGTTATTTTTGGCCTGTGCACTCTCAAGAAGAAAACCAACCATCTTTGCAGCTAAACATCTAACCACTGACTCTTCGTCCTTCAATCTTTACAGATTTTCGCTTTGGGTTGGACCACGATCCTCTCTCCACATCCCCAGGCTTTAAAACCGAGGCTGAGAAGCCAGCTCGTCTCTGGCATGTGGCCCGGTCGCCGGGTCAAAGCCCCGCTGTCCAAGCTGCTGCTGTTTGGAAGAGCTGATACTAGGAGTTGGTTGGGAAATCAGCGAGAATGAGACCCCTGGATTTGAACCAGATGGGAGCTGAGCCCAGTACTTGATCTCTTTGCTCTTTCTTGCTCTCAATATCTTCTCCCCAGGCCTCTCAATGTAAGGTCTTATTTGGAAGTTATAGGAGAGCAGGATATACATCAGCAATGAAAATGAGGATTAAGGTGTCCCAGACATACAGGTTCAACAGTTTAGCGGAGCAGGTAAGCTATCGGAGGAATCAAGAATTCCACTTAAAATAGGTATATGATTACACAAGGCCTTTACATAAGATTTAAGACGTATGAGGATAAGGCAAAGTCAAGTATGGCAGCAGGAACAGGAAAACAGGAAAGGAGTGGCAGGGGCGACCAAAGGCTAATGCATCAGGAGACTTTATAATGAGAACTACATGTTTCATTGAGTTGTTAGTCAAGCAGAAGGGTCACCAGTCTTATCAGAGAAAGGAAAGATTAAGTTGAGGATGAAGACATCGACTTTTCTATCCAGTTATGCAATATTTTACCTTTTTCTTTCACCTCCCAAATTACTTGCTCCAACATGACAGCTCCATCACATGGCCTGTCCAAACAAGTAAAACCGAAAAAACAACCTAACTCAATCTTCCAAAACAAAACAGGACCGCTTTCCACATTACTTGTAAAAGCTTCTCTTGATATGCCTCCGTCCTCCTTGGCCAGCACACTCCAGTCGGGAATTCAAATAAACCAAAACTAATATTGTAACACCTGCTGACCGAGAGGCGAAAATACATACCTAAGGTTTCTCAACCTTTTCTTTTTCATATTTCCTCCACAAACGCCTTTTGAATACTGTTACAAATTCCAAAAAGATGTCATGGTTGTGAGCTGTTTAGATCTTTTAAATGTTTGTTTCTCTAGACTGATGAGCTTTCCGTATTTGCTGACATGATACAAAACATATGGTGTAGAAAGATGGCGCTTAAAGCGAAAAATAAAACAGGTCTTCTACCACAAATTTGATCAAATAAAGTCATTTTGAAACAATTGAATTTCATGTCATCATTCAATCATTTAATATAACGTCTATTCCGCAATATAATTTTGAATGTTGTATGTATTTTCTATCATGTTAGCTCTATGGATTCATAAAATCCAAAGGAAAGCACTTTAAAACCCTTTTAACTTGTCTTTATGTTACAATAGTTGGTCCAATCTTAGGAGTTTGTGCCACTCACGTCTCTCCGTTGACTTTGTATGCATCACACAATGTCTAAAATGCACTTTCAGTTCTGTCTCAACATAGAAGATGTTGGTAATGTACTCTATGTACATTTGTTCTTTTGGACAGAGTCAGGCTAGCTGTTTGCACCTGCCTTATGATATGTCCTACTATTCCTCTAAATAGCAACTATTCAGAGTAGGAATCACTGGGAGGTCTTTAGGGAGAATGAGCTTAGTTACTACATGCATGTATAATCCTACTGTAATTCCCATCAGGGATTATGATGAAGAAGATATATATATTTTCCAGCAGACATGTCTTATATATTAACATTCATTTGTATGACATAATAGGATTCAGATGATATAACTTGTATGTGGCGTTTATGTATACCATATGGAAAGCATGTAAAGGATAGGAGACGGATGGGTAGCAATGACACATCGGAGAAAATTCAGAGTAGTGTGGGAAAACAGAGATGAACTGAAGGACAGGAGTATGGCAAAAGGTTAACAAAAAAGTAGAGAGTGCAGTTGGGATAAAGATGGAGGCAATGCAAATTCGACACCAAAATGTTAGCGAAACAAACTCCACAGGGAGAGTAAGGGTCAGTGAGTGAGTATGTGGGCCTGGCATACTGTAGGAGTCTGAGTGGGTGTGTCTCTGTGACAACTGACTGAGGATGTGTGAGGCTCCACCTAAATGGGAAATGTGTGTGGTCCAAGAATGACATCCTTTCACACGCATGTGCGGCTATGAAGCAGCGTTTCCAGAAGGCACGTAAACGTTTCTACCTCATGTCAAGTCTTACAGTATTGGCATAGGGGATCTGACACACACACACACACACACACACACACACACACACACACACACACACACACACACACACACACACACACACACACACACACATCTATACCGAGTTCTGATTTGGAAAGTGAAACAAATTGTTAAGTATCCCAAAAAATAAACAAAATTGACTTGTCTGTGCAATTTCCATGATTTATAATAGTAGGAAAAACCCTGCTGTTTAAAGCTGGATCCAATATTGGCGAATAACTCTTATTTTAACAAACATACAAATCATAAACAGGGCATTATTGATGTCAGCAAAAATAAATAACACAAAAATGATATGAATCTTTTCCAAATATCATATAGGATGGTTGATCATGTAAAATGATCGAGTTTTAATAACGTACAATACATTGAAAATGTGGTTACAAGTCCATATATTAATTATCATGAACAATGTGTGTGTGCTACAGCAGTCATAGCCTCACAAAAAGTCCTAGAGTTCTTCAGACAAGGCATTTACATGAGTCATAGTATCCTTCATGAGCCTCTCGAAACAAGGCTCTACTACTTCCATTATAAGGTCGGCTGGGGACAGTAAGAGCTGGTAGGAAGAGAACATTGGAAATGGGAAGCCCGAGTTAATCAAAGGGAGGAAAGATGGTGCATCCCAGGTCGTACACTGTGCGCGTTCCATTCTCTGCTGTCTTGTGTCCGGCTTCGGAAAATTAGGAGAGGATTTAGGTTCTGAAAAAGTCCTGTATGGACTGTGATTGTGAGTCACATGGATTGAAAGCTATTAAAGGTTGTGGTGGACAGATTGACACATGGACAGCTGGACAACTGCCCAGAGGTAGAAAAAAGAAGAGACTACCACATAGAAGAAAGAGACGGGCGGAGAGCAAAGCGACAACACACTAATCTGATGCCTACCAGAACAGTATTTGCCAGATGTTGACCTAATACAACCTGATTCAGCTGCACCGATTTGGCTAAGATAAACTGTGCATGCATCTTCCTTTTTAAATAATACAACAAAGGGACGGCATTTATTTGCAAGAAAAACAATGACATACGGGCCATGGCTTTCAACTTTTTTCCAAAGCATATCTATCCAAAGTTCCTCCAAATCTGTTTTTGCCTTTGTATTTTATTCTCTTTTTTTAAGTGTTTATTCTGCGTGGCTTCAGTGGCACTACAAAGTTGATTTCTGGCACATTGGGACCATATGCCGACCTTTCACCATTAAGTGTGTGAGACTTGTTGTCTCAAAACATCTCACACTTTCTTCTTTTTGGGAAACCCAAACTGCCATCATTGACAAATATATCCAAGCAGGATAATAACCGAACAGAACCCCTTCTTAATTATCTTAATATGGAGCTAATTCATATTTGATGATACAGTGTTATTAGCAGGGAATTGCCCTGACAAAGCAAAATAAAGCTGCCATTGTTCTGAAAGCACTGCCAAACTTTACCAGAACGGCCATTTGCTATCTGTAAACTCTTCAGTCAGCTGCAAATGGGGATTCTAATTAATGTGATCCATTAGTTCCTTTTATGTGGGTTTTGTTCATTTTGTCCAAATCAGTGGCAACTGCTTCCAGGCTCATTTGCATGGGTTTATCAAGTTCGTTACTGAGGCTCATTTGGGTTCATGGCAGACTTTGAAGCCCGACTTAGGTCTACACAAGGGAACCACAGATGGATCTCACACATGCTTATTCTGCAATATTAGTTTTATCAGCTACACACCAAGGAAAATAAGTCTTCTATTTCGCTACATTAACTATTCTATGTTCCTGCATTTTTCATGAAGTGGCATAGAAGTTTGCTTAAAGTTATGTATGCACTTGCTGCTATAACTTGCTGGCGTTTCTTTATAGTTGCCTAGTTTGTCACCATAATAACAACTATTTTGCGGCTTACTTGATTAATCAAGAAATAGTTTTTAAAATATGTCAAAGTCCAAGCTGATGTCTTTACATTTCTTGTTTTGTCAGTACAACCACAATAAATTCAGTTTAAATGTTTGACAACAGCAGGAAGTGTGAAACCAGCAACATGTTCTGCCATTTTTGTATGGAAATTAACTTTATAAATGTTTTAATATCCAAAAGGTTGATGATTATTTTTCTGACGATCACTTAATCCATTAGTCCACAAATCACTGTGGACCTAAAATTAGTACATGTTTATTATAGTCAACCTCTATCATCTTCCAAAAACACATTTATTTTCATTTAATATCACAATAATAGAGTCAGGCCACATGGCCACCAATTGTTCATACAATGTTTCAGAGACAATTCAGCTTAAGGTCTTTCCTCCCAGTAACGGTGTAAACTGACCGGACAGTGACTAGAAACAGGGGAATACCCATTATGGTTCGGAGGTGGTTCACTCCATTTGGCCCAGATATTTCGCTCCCACTTCAGAGCCTCCATTGAGACTCATTCTACTCCTCATGAGAGGCTTTCATAACAATAATCCCATCTCATGTTGCCATGGAAACACACTGTTATGTTATTTTATTTATTTCCACCCACGTAGCACAGCCCCTTACCTCCCTGCATTGACTTTTAATATCAGCTTCAAAGGCATTGGGCTTTATGTCTGGTAGTGCTGATTTGTCAAATGTATCAGCATTTCCGTCCAGTTAAATAGATGTGGGGGATCTTGGGCAGATGACCATTACGTAGAAGAAGTTGTGCATTAGTCATCTAATCAAAGCAGACATGAATCAAAATGTCAAATTAAAATACGGTTTTGATCAACGTAGTACGTAGATTAATTTTCGGTTTTCTGTTGAATTTAGGCAAAACTCCGGGGTGCCATCATGAAACCAAAAAACATAAATTCTCCCCTTTAGTTTCAGATTCTTCCTCAAAGGAGAACACATTAAGTGATTTACAGATTAGAAGGTAATTTGAGTTATACGTTAACCTTTGAGTGCTATTTTTAATGCTGGAATTCTGCAGTCAAGTAAAGACAAGATTAACCAGATACTTACACACACAATACCCCAAAGACAAAACATCTAAGGGATCAGATGAACATACAAACATCTGAAGAGTAATCTATTCACATCATGACCAATGACACAATACCG
Source organism: Notothenia coriiceps (assembly GCF_000735185.1). Classification (NCBI taxonomy): domain Eukaryota; kingdom Metazoa; phylum Chordata; class Actinopteri; order Perciformes; family Nototheniidae; genus Notothenia; species Notothenia coriiceps. The sequence continues at coordinate 88,397 of NW_011356285.1, forward strand.
TCTCGACTATCTGCTCTGCTTTTTCTTTAACTTGTACATTATGTGCAAGCTGAAATGTACCACCTCAAAATAAGATGTGGGAGTAGGGTCTTATTTTTTCGGGCTGCTGAGATTTGGTCAAGTACTCTAGCATAAAATAAAAGTTTTGATTCAAACCTTGCAATACATGTTTTCCAGCAACACACACACACACACACACGCACACACACA
>NW_011356285.1:88646-91825 GCF_000735185.1 Notothenia coriiceps
GATTATTGCACAGGTGTGCCTTAGGCTGGCCACAATAAAAGGCCACTCTGAAACGTGGAGTTTTGCTTTATTGGGGGGGGTCTGGGGGGGTCCGAAAACCCTAGGGTTAAACCCTAACCCTAACATGTCACCCATTGAGCATGTTTGGGATGCTCTGGATCGGCGTATACGACAGCGTGTTCCAGTTCCTGCCAATATCCAGCAACTTCGCACAGCCATTGAAGAGGAGTGGACCAACATTCCACAGGCCACAATCAACAACCTGATCAACTCTATGCGAAGGAGATGTGTTGCACTGCGTGAGGCAAATGGTGGTCACACCAGATACTGACTGGTTTTCAATAAATACACTGCAAGGTTTAATGGTTTGTGCAATGCCAGTGATTATGAGAATGAGCCTAGACAGCACATTTAGGATCAAATCAGGTCAATTGGCTGGAAAATGGGAAAAGGACGCCTGTTGGGAAAACATCTGCCTTAATGATAGTGAATACTTTCCTATCTCAAATGGAATTTCACTTAATCTCCTGAATTGATTCTGACAGTTGGAGGAGTGATATATCTTGCAGCCGGTGAAGTTTAGCACTCCCCAAGACTAAGACTTGACAGAGTCAGAAACAGTCCTTTAGCCAGGTAGGGAGTAGGAGACACAGGTATAATGGAAACCTGAGGTTACAGGAGCATGGCAGAAATTTTAAGATGGATAAAGACAGGAGATAGGAACTGAGCAAACATCGAGACCGAAACAGGAAAGCCTTGTCTTCCAAAAAAGCCGGAACTTGCATGCATGGCAGCTGAAAACCCCCGGGAAACTTCTCCGTTCTGACAGCTGTGCCCTGATCCCTCTCAAGACCATGGGCGCATGTTTGGCACTGGTTGTAGACCAAACACTTCTGCCAACAAGTGTAATCCATGCACAACATCAGGAAATGTCACACAAGGGTGGGCTGTGTGTAGTGGAAAGGATGAGCTGCTAAATGTCGTGTTTGGCGTGGCCTAATCAAACCATCAAGATGCCTTTCACAAGACCCAATCCCTTCCGATTCCTGTCCCTACTCCTGGTGGGAATAATGAACAACACGCATGGAAGGAAAAGGGAAAGAAATGGACCACTTACAATTAGGAAAAAAGGAAATTCCAGGGATTACATTGTGCCAAAGTATTGCTTAATACCAACTTTATATATTTAACTTTAATGGGCAACATTTCTGCATGGTGACTCATTTTGGAAATTGTTCAAATTAAAGCATCCATAACAACATTGGACTGTGTTACAATTAAGTGAAATAGGCTCATTAAACAGAATCCGTGGATGGCTATTTTTTATATTCCTAAAGTGTGGTGATTTAAGTTCCAGCTCTTGCATTGTGGAAAAAATATATACTTCTAAAAGTAAGTTTTCACAGAAACTGCCAACAGGCAGGAAGTTAGTTCACATGTAAAACATACTGTATGACCAAGTCATGCATTATGTAGCCTGTGAAACCACTTGGGTCGTGTTGCAGTAGTATTCAATGAACAAAGAGCCAATGTGATCACTTAGTGGGAGAACTTTTCAACTGAAAAGGTAATGAATCTTAACGTTAAATGTATAACACTTCCCTTACCAACGGCCCAAAGTTGTCTTTTAGAGGTGACTTTTTATTTTTCAACCTGAACCCTATTTTTCCATGTTTTTTGGCTGCTACGTGATCACTCCAAGCCATTCCGACTGCCGTTGTACGTCGCTTTAACGGTAATTTTATGTAAGGTCCTTCTCTTTTTCATTTTATCAAAAACTTAACAATAACAATCTGAACATTTTTAGTGGACACACATTGGCGGTGCGGAATTGCAGGACTGCTATGTGTCTGTTTCGTGGCTTCTAGCTGGAGCGCTGTGAGGAAAATACTGACATAATTTCAACAAATGGTTGTCCCAATTAGTCAAAAAAAATAAAAGGGAAAATAGGATCCAAGTTAAAGAAAGCTTAAATTGCCCTTTAGGATTTAGGCCAATATAGCCCAAACTTAATATATTCTTTACGGGACATGCATTTGCTTTGGATGACAATCTTAAAAGTCATTCCAACAAGCTTCCTCAATTATTAACATCACTCCATCTTTACTCACCACCAGTTCGGAGAAACGTGCAAGCAGCTCCTCTGCGGGCGGCATGGGGGCGCTGAACTCCAGCAGCTGCAGAGGCACGCTGTCCTTGAGGTTGATCTCCGGAGGCTCGCTGCTACCGAAGCAGCACAGGAAGCCCAGGCCTGGCCGCGTCCTCTTCCTGGGCGGCATGGCGGCTGTGGCGACACGTTTGGCAGTGATGGTGCTGTATGGTAGAGGAAGGGGCAGGGAGGGGGAGTGGAGAGGAGGACGAGGCTGCTATCTAGGGGGCATGATCTGGAAGAGAGAAAAGAAGCAAATCAAAGCAAAAGGTTACAGAGACATCCAAAATGCAAGGCGGCCTACGTTTGGTTTCCCCAGTGTCCTTAACAATTACTTTGAATGCCATTCCATCCATTAGGACAAGCATGTTGAATGGCATAATACATGACGTTTCCATGTACAGTAAATAATTTAAATAATTTCCAATCAAAATGTTGCATAACAGTGATTCAGCCTATGCTATTCAGCCTCGTGCTGGTCGACACACCCAGTGTTTGGTCAATGTTTCCTTGGAAATTTTCTTTTTTTTGTAGTGCACAGGAAATGAAGCAATTCATTAGACCCTCCAGAAAAACGCGATTCTGCGATCGCAGAATTTACCGCATAATCAGCAAAATGGCGCAGATTTTTAAAAAGCCGCATATTTATCAAAAGGCCGCATAATCCCCGCATTTTTCCACACAAAGTTGAGAAGAAAAAAAAGTTAACTCGTCTTGACGTGACGTCATCAGCTCGCGCATCACAGAATGTAAACAACACTGTATAGAGCTCATTTAGCAACGAACATTTCTACTAAAGACAGGGCAAAAAGTGGGGGGAAACTATTCTGCACCCCGTGCAACTGTGTGTTGGAGCATAAGAGAAAATCGACGGGGACGACCACGACCCACCGTCCCGTTCACCGAGGGATCAACCTCCAAAACCCTTTCGAGGGCTACAAGAAACGAAGTGAGTAGCCTACAAGATTGAAGCTGGTCAGATAACGAACGAGTAAATGAAAACAGAATGAGGCGGAGAAGTGTGTGGGGG